>NW_011494707.1:1664735-1721275 GCF_000754665.1 Bison bison bison | reverse complement strand
CAGCGGACTGCAGGGAAGGCCAGGAGGGGACTCGTGGGCACACGTGCAAGCTCGGTGTACGCCCGGCTGCAGGCAGCTGGTAGGCAGCACAGGTCCCAGTTTCCTTTGACTGCGGTGATACTGTTCATATCACCTGAGATGCTGGTGACTGTCCCCAGTGAAAAGCCTTTGCTGAAGAGCTCAGCCAGCTGCCACTCGGGGCCAATGCCCACCGGTGGAGGTGACTTCTCGGGGTGAGCAGGGAGATGCCCTGGGGAGAACAGCAAGCCCACCAAGGACTCAGGCTCTCTCTGCTTGTTCTCTCAGCCTCTGTAAAAGGCCTCAGAGCTGCCTGTTTGCCCAGCTCCTCCTCCTCCCTCCCGCTTCTCTCTTCTTTCTGTTTGTATGCATTTTGGCCCTCCTACCTGTTGCAGCCAAAATGGCAGAGGGAGGGGATCGGGCTGGTTCTCAAGGGCGGTCTGGCCCCAAAGTTCCCAGTTTCCCTGCCAGGTGTGTAGCCTCTGAGAGCAGAGATCATGTTACTGCAGTTCACACAGTAGATGCCCCTACATCTTTACAAGCAGGACAATACATTCTCGTGTAGTGGGTTAAGGAAATGTATGTTGGAATCAGCCACACCTTCACTCAAATTTTGATTCTAAGGTTTCCTGGGCCTCAGACCTTGGCATTGTTATTTAATATCTGAGTGCCAGTTCATGGTATTGATGGGTCTGTGTACAATACCTGCTGTTAAATATGTTTATATAACATCACCCTTAGTTATCAAAGTCAAAATAACATGAAAATAAAAGGTACCTAACAGGTAGTAAGCCCTCTAAAACTGATAGTGATTATTATCAATATTAGACAGTCCCTCTAGGGCAAAATTCATGTCTAACTCATCTTTTATTCCTAGTATTATCTCACGTATGTTCATAAACCTCAGCTGGTTAAAGTCATTCTTCCAACAATTTTTTTCTTTTGACCTTGCTGTGCGGCATGCAGAATCTTAATTCCCCAATCAGGGATCAAAGCTGTACCCCCTGCAATGGAAGATCTGTGTCTTAACCATTGGACAACCAAGGAAGTCCCCATTTCCCCAATATTTATTTGTTGGGTGCCTCCTCCATGCCAGGGGAGCTGGGGACACAATGACAGGCAAAGTCTTGCTTTTGTGGAGTTACTGTCTTAAGGGGCGAGAATGACAGTAAATAAATGACCAAATAAAGTTCCGAGAAGTGGTAAGTCTACTGAGAAAAGATGCAGGGGAACCGGAGCTAGAGAGAAGGGAGCACTGTTTTAAACTGTGATCCCAGAAGGCCTCACTGAGGAGATGACCCGGAAACAGATTCCTAGGAGGATAAGTGGAAACACTGAGTCACTGACAAAACTGCTACACTCACACTTGCTGCTCCAGATCAACACTGAAAGGTTTGCATGCTTTGATCAGAGTGACATTAATATTTCTAGTGTTTCAGAAGCCCTGAATTTAAAGGGCACTCATCCTTGTTCTTGTCATTTCTCCCTTCTGAGCTCTAACTACTGAACAAAGCTAGCTCCCTTCTCCTTTTTTTTTTTTTTCCAGGCACTTCATTCAAATTTTATAGTCCCTCCTCTATTCTGTTCCAAAACCACTTTGATCTTTTTGTCCTTTTCCTCCCTTAAGTGTTCCGTGGCCCTTTTCTGCAGAAGATGCACATTTTCAGCAAGGCTCTCATCTCCGTGTCCTCTGAGAATATCACAGAACAGCTAAAAGTGCTGAGCGCATTAGGGGAGCAAGAGCTGCAGACAAGGGAGAGGGGGATGGGGGAAGGTCAGAGAGAGCTGAGCCGACAGAACTGCCCAGGCAGGCGTCCCAGGCCAGGTGTGGTGGCTCTGGGGGTGAGCAAGGCTCTGAAAAAGACTTGGAAACCAAGAAGCCATCACCTGGATGCCCAGAGCTGTGTGTTAGAGCCTCAGCCATGAAGCTGTCCTCTGCTCCTACCACCCCTGACTGACCCTTCTATATCCCAGAGGGCTGTGGTTTGCCTGGGCCTCAGAGGTGGCAGAGGGACAATTCAGTCACACAGGGAGTTTATCGGCTTTTCTTGACTGTGACAACCCAACGTAGGGCCAACGACAAAGCATTTGCAAAGGTCTTCTATGAACCTTTGTTGAAATCCTGGCCACGTCTTACACCACTTGTAGAGCTTCCCAGGTGGCACTAGTGGTAAAGAACCCAGCTGCCAACGCAGGAGATATAAGAGATTCTGGTTCAGTCCTTGGGTGGGGAAGATCCCCTGGAGGAGGGCATGGCAACCCACTCCAGTATTCTTGCCTGGAGAATCCCATAGACAGAGGAGTCTGGTGAGTTACAGTCGATGGAAGTTGCAGAGTCATACATGACTGAAGCGACTTAGCACACACTCACACACACCACTTGTACAATTTCTCATCTAACATTCTACTTTAAACTGATTCCCTGTTCTTCATGTTCTTCATTTATTTTCAAGGAAATCTTGAAGTCAAGGGAAAAAAAAAAGAAACTAGTAATGGGTCAAAATAAATACAATGAAAATAAAACAATGATATCAACATTAGTGCAAATACTGTTGCCTGCCAAATGGTCTAAATTTAAGATTGTATGTTTCGATCTCTCTGATACAATTTTTTAAAACGGAATTAGATTATCAAGTATTTAAAAGAGGTATTAAAGCTGTAGTATCACTTACATTTTTACTTTATCAGGACTGATAGAGAATTGAAAAGGAAAAAGTAGTCTCAATACTAGTGCGATGTTATGAAATACTGTGTCTGCATGACAGGTTAACATTTGAGGAAATTCGACAGCAGGTTTGGGTACGGTCCTTTCTCTCACTGCCTCCTGCACTGTGGTCTCATGTGGACTCTGGTAGTGACCAAACTCTGGCCCTACAAGCAGGTTTTCCAACCCAAGCAACCTGTCTCAAGCCCTCTCATTGGAAGGGCCTTGATGACCACACTATAATTATAATCCATTGAGCTCTTATTATGTGCTAAGATCTTAAAGTGTCTGATTTTGAGTCTCACATTAAACCTCCAAGGCGTGTATTATTTATTATCTGCATTTTAGAAATGAAGAAGCTGAGTTATGTCATGATTCAACTCCAGGACCCTTTTACTCCAAAGTCTTTGCCCTGGCCACTCTCCTCCCTATCTCCCCCACCTTGGGAGACAAAAGCCCTTGGAGTTCTTTGTAGGATCATTGATTCTACTCAGAGGAGTGGTTTTCAAACTCTTTGTTTAAACCTTTCCTTTAGTCTTCTACTGTTGTGTAACTAACGACAGGAAAACATAGAGGAACGAAACTGCATTTTATTTTGAACACGGTTCTGAGGTCCTTGACAAGGCAAGCAGAATGGGGTTATCCCTGCTCCATGTGATGTATGCTGGAGACAGAACATCCGAGATGGCGTCTTCAGGGCCACTAGGATGGCTCGGATGGCCAGGGGCTGGCTGGAACAACCTGACTGGGGACATATGTCGGTGCCTCAGATCTCCTGGTGGGCTGCTTTCTTGGCTGTCTGTCATGTGGTCTTCTTAGATGACTTCTTAGATGGTGCCTGAGGCTCCAAGAGCCCACTTGTCAAGGGGGAAGTGGGAGCTGCCATCCTCTTAAAGTCCTTTTAAATCATCACTTCTGGCACTTATTCGTTGATCAAAGCCCAGATTCAAGACCAGGATAAATAAACTGCACCTCTTGATGGGGAAGTGAAAGAATGTCTGCTTTCATCTGCCACCACTATGAAACCTTCAAGAGGTGAAATCCTACACAGCATTTGAGCGAATAAAACTGATAAAGGAAGGGAGGCATATTGGTTTGAAATGGGGATATAGGAGGAGGTTACAGAGCCTTGCCCACCCTGTTGCTTCCTTACACTTCAGATGAAACTGAGTTCTCTGGAAAAGACAATGTTTAAAGACTGGCCTGGATGACAACAGAAGAACAAAACCCAAACTCCTTACCATGGTCTGCAAAGCCCTCCATGATCCTGCCTCTGTCTTCCTCTCCCACCTTACCTGGACTCCTGGTTCTAGCCTGCCCTCGGTCTGCTCTCTAAGCTCTGCCCTACTAGCCTTTGTCCTGTTCTTCAAACACAGTCCTATCACAGGGGCTCTGCCTGAGATAATCCCATTGCCTGGAATCCTCCTCCCTCGGGTTTTCACATGATAGTCTCTATCCTGCCATTCAGATCAGGGAGAACTTCCCTTGCTAAGACAGCCCTCCCCAAACACTTTCTATTGTATTAGCTTATCTCCCTTTTAACACTTAATATCCAGAATGTATCATATTTAAAAGCTTCCCTGAAATCTAAAAAAAAAGTCTGCAAATGAACTTAGCTACAAAACAAAAATAGAGTTACTGATGTAGAAAATAAACTTATGGTTGTGGAGGGTTGGAGGCAGAGGGTAAGGGAAGGACGGATAAATTGGAAGTCTGGGATCGACACATACACACTGCTATATATAAAATAAATAACTAATGGGGACCTATTGTATAGCACGGGGAACTCTGCAATGATCTATATGGGAAAAGAATCCAAAAAAGAATGGATATATGTATATGTATAACTGATTCACTTTGCTGTACATCAGAAACTGACACAATATTGTGAATCAACTGTACCCCAATTTTTAGAAAAAGAAGCCCCCAGGTGCAGGGATCCCATCTATCTTGTTCACTGTTGTCATTCCTGGCACCCAGCATAGTGCCTCCCACTTACTAGGCACTTGATAAATATTCATTGAACAGCAAGGTGATAACTGAATGAATGAATGAGTGAATAACACTCAGTAGGAGGCTAATTTGCCCTATCTTCTCTTCTCAGTGTGTTCCCAGCTCATTCCAGAAGAGGATAGAGCCTTTGAGGCTGTGTAACTTATGGTTCCTGTGCAGGAAACAATAACATTAATATGACTAATATAAACAGCCTTGACAGGGGCTTAGTCATTCCCCCTCCCTGCAGCCCCCTCCCAGGTATCTCAAGCTTTTCCAAATCAAGTGGTCCCAAAATGAGGCCGCGGTATAGTCAGCTCTGACCAGATTCACACAGGTCCTGAGTAAAACATTTCGCTGCAGCACTGTAAGAACCCACACCAACAACTGCTCCAGGGTGTGGCCTTTGTGTAGCTCTATGGCCCTGGTTCTGTGATGCTCAGAGATGGACAAGGATGGTGTTTTTCTAGCCTCTTCCCCATGACTGGCACCCAGAGAGCGTTCCATCTGTGCCCTGGTTATTTCAGCTTCACTGTGCCCAGTGGAGACGTGTATGTCCGAATGTCCCCTGAAGCCACTCTTTCAGAGAACCCAGCTGGTGAAGCCAAGTCTTAAAGGGGCTCTGTCAGCTCGAAGCTCGGAGTATGAAATGAGAGCTTTGCCCCCAAGACCCTATTGAGAAATGAGAGAAAAGAGTGTTCCTTTTTAGACAGGGCCATCCCTTTGGACAGGGCTAAGAAAAAGGACGTCTTCCACTGCTGACCAGAAGAATGTATGAGTTACAAAGAATAACCTCAGTCCTATGGCTCTAAAGAAGGCCTCTGTTTAGAATATGGTTCTCATAACAGACAGCTTTTGTGCTATCGCAAAGTATTTAGGCAATTCATTCTCAGAGGGTTCTGAAAAATTCACTTGGGACTGCGACTTGAACATAAAGATGTTCCTGTTCCCACCCTATGGAAGACTTTTTTATTTCTCACAGATTTCAAAAGCAATTATGATCAGTTTTAAGGAATTACAGAAAAAGAAGAAATAGCTCATGCTTTTAATTTATTCATGAATGTAACTTTTGTTCCCCCAGGGGTTATCCCAGCTGTGGAGGAAAATCACAGATGTGGGTTCTAATCATAGCAGAATTGGTTTCCATTTCCAACCCCATGTGTTCCTGGCACTCTCACTCGTCCTGCTTATCACTGTCACCTGGGGATGCCACCAGCCCCTGCCATGTCACCCAAGGGTCCCAGAGGACACACTGCCAACAGCGCTCCCACACAGGAGAAAGTCAGACCCCCACCCCCAAGCATCACAGGTCTTTCAACCAGACTCTGGCCAGTTGGTCTTGTTTGGGCAGTGGGAGGGGGCAGTTCAGTTGAGAGACTCCTCTCCAACACTGAAACTAGATCTATGTAGAGCAAATCAGTAGAGACAGGAAATAGATCAATGTTTGCCTGGGGCTGGAGGTGGGAATAGGTACTGACTACAAGTGGAAAGAGTGAGCTGTTGTAGCACTAGAAAAAAAATTTTTTTTTTAATATTTACTTATTTATTTGGCTATGTCAGGTCTTCGCTACAACAAGTGGAATCTTTAGTTGCAGCCTGAAAACTCTTAGTTGTGGCATGTAGGATCTAGTTCCCTGATCAGAGATCGAACCCAAGCCCCCTGCATTGGGAGTGCAGTAGTCTTACTGCTGGACCACCAAGGAAGTTCCAGAACTGTTTTAAAATTTAGTTTTTGTGACAGTTACACAGATCTATAAATTTAGTTAAAGGAACTGATCTACATACATACTTAAAATCAATGAGTTTTATGCTATGGAAATTAAACTTCAATAATACTATTTTAAAAAAAAATTTTTTTAAAGAAACCAAGTCTAGAAACAGGGCCATATCTTTGACTTTCTCTTGCTTCTACAGAATTTTCCCCTTTGCTCAGTCTCCTCAGGACCCCACCACCCAAGACAGCCTTTGTTTATTTTTCTTCATCTCAGTGCTGACTGTACATTTCAATGCCCACTTACCTGTTTATCCTAAAGAACCCTCATGCAGCTAGGAATTCTGGGTGGTGGTTGCTTTTTGTGTGTTTTAGTCACTAAGTTGTGTCCAACTCTTGTGACCCCATGGACTGTAGCCTGCCTGGCTTCGTATGAGATTTTCCAGGCGAGAATACTGGAGTGTGTTGCCATTTCCTTCTCCAGGTGCTTGCTTTGCAGTCCCCTAAAAGTGTGCAGATTTCCACTGCCTCAACCTCTCTAACCAGAGAATAATCAACCTAAATTCAGTCACACTGAAAGCTAACTATTGCAATCATGGCTAAAGAAGGATTTTCTTTCCTCAGACACACTGTCTATGGATGGGGAAATTTGTCTAGATAATAAACACTCCATGCTTTGGGGACTGATGGAAGCTAACAGACCTTATGTGAGGGATCCTCAGTTTTGGCACTTCATAATTTCATATGGCTTCCAACCCCTCCCCTAGAATCAGCAACTCTCCTGAATGCTTTGGAAAAGATCCCCAAGGTCATCAGTTTGGTGACTTAGCTCAGAATGGATGGGGAGGTGTTGCCACAGAAACAGTAGGTCTTGGTTTGTGATACACTGCCTTGATCTTAGGCAGCTGTCCTTTAAGGCAGTGGTTCTAAAACTGTGAGCCAAGGATCTTTTGACTTGGAGCATTAATCTCCACAGTATGTACTTTAGGGGCATGAATTAATAATTAAGTTGTGATCAATTTTCTTCTGATAGTCCTTCTTGGTGTCTCATCAGGAACACCACCACCCATCAGGAGAGCCTTTCTGTATCCACAAATAGGAGATTTGAGGGAGCCTGGAAGGGGGAGAAAAGGAAAAAGAGCAGTCCATAGACTTAAAATGTTTAGAGAGACCTGTGACCCAGTGTGCTACACTAAATGCTAAGGCCTCATTTAGAGAATGTTCTAGGGTCATTCCTGGGGCTGGCTCCTGCAGGATTCACCATGGGCAAACCATTTTCCCAGCCTTGTTTAAAACCTTGGAAATAGAAAGCCACCATTTGGAAAACAACCACCATAATAATCACTGCAGTCCAGAATCATCAAAGTGGACAGAACCATCATATTTACATATTCCTGTAAAATGCTTGTTAATTACAAAGGGAGAACAACCAGCATAGAGTGGGGAAACCTGCCAGAACCACCTTAACCAGGTGATAGGCATAAGAACATCATTAACAGCACATGTAGACATCATGCATCTTCTGATACGATGCACTGAGAAGGGTATTATTAGCAGAAATATAAGACCTGAATATAAGCAAGAGGAGACATTACACAAGCCCATTTTGAAAGGCATTCTATAAAATAACTGGCCAGTATCTTTACAAAATGTCAAAGTCATGAAAAATAAAGGCTGAGGAACTACCCAGACTCAAAAGGACTAAGGAGATCTTAGGTGACCTAGTATCATGTGCAATCCTGGATTTGGATCCTAATTCAGAAAATGGACATTAATAAGACAATTGATAAAATTTGAATAGGTTCTATAGATTGATTGCACTGTATCAGTATTTACTTCCTGGTTTTGATCAATGTTCTATAGTTTTGTAAGATGCTCACATTTGGGGAATCTGATTAAAGAGTATATGATAATTTTTTCCACTATTTTCACTACTTTATTGAAAGTCTGAAACTACTTCAAAGTGAGAAGTTAAAAACAATCTTTAGGGAATTCCCTGACAATCCAGTCGTTAGGTCACTATGCTTCCAAGGTAGTACAGGTTTGATCCCTGGTCAGGAATCTGGGATCCCACATGCCTCATGGCCAAAAAACCAAAACATAAAACAGAAGCAATATAAAAAACTCAATGAAGACAAAAAATGGTTCACATAAAAAAATCTTTTAAAAAAGTAATAATCTTAAACATAGATGAAGTATAGGGAAAACAACCATTAGAGCAAATTTGATCAACAAGCGAAGATTTGAAATAGCACAGATATTCTTTCATTCAACAAACTAAGTGCCAGCTAGGCCAGGGCTGTATTTGGTGCTGGGGATTCAATGAGAAAGACAGGGCGTGCTATCCACGAGGCCTCAGTCTGGACTAGGAAGATACAGACAGTGAAGGATAGCATGTTGTGATGAGTGTTATATTATAAACATGAACCAAGTATTATGGGAACACAGAGGAAAAGACGTAATAAATTAAGGTGTGTTTTAAATGAACAAAAGCCAGTCTGAAGACATTACAAAAGCATGGGAAAAGAGTGATGCTGTGGAAGGAAAGAATGAGTGAACATAAGAAGAATCAGGGAGGCACAGAGAGTAGGAGAGAGTGGGAAGAGAAGCAGCAGGTTGGCAAGAGAACAGCAAAAGATGTGGGAGGAGCTGGAGAGAGGATGGTGAGAGGGTTTGTAGGTAGTGTGACAGGTGGTGATTGGGGTGGGCAGCAACAGTGGAACAGGAAGAGCTTATCCCTTGGCATGGGGAAGCGAGGGACTTTCTTTGTTGGATTGCTGGGCTCAGGAAGAGATCCTGTGGGAAACAGTACACTGTGAGGCCACGGAGATTGTGAGAGTGGAGACTGGCAATTTCTTGGAAGGCAGAGAAGAGTCGCTCCCTCTCAGGCAGACTCAGTTAGCGGTTGCCCTGGTAACAAGAAGGCCAGAGAGGGCAGAGAGGCTGACACTTCTGATGTAGAAAGGCAACGGCAGGCTCTTTTTCAGCATCATCTGCTCCTCCTCTTGCCACGCTGACTGTCCTAAGCCATTCCCCTGCGACCTATAGCAATGAGTGCCTGCATGCCTGATCGTGTCTGACTCTTTGTGTGACCCCCATGGACTGTAGCTCATCAGGCTACAATAGAATTCTCCAGGCAAGAATACTGGAGTGGGTTGCCATTTCCTCCTCCAGGGGAGTCTTCCCAACCCAGGGATCAAACCTACATCTCTTGAGTCTTCTGCATTGGCAGGCAGATTCTTTTACCCCTGAGCCACCAGGGAAGCCCTGAAGGACACATCCCTGGGTGGACTCAAACCACCAACCTTCCAGTTAACCTCCAAACTCACTAGCCGACTGAGTCACAGAGAAAGAGCAGAATCTGGATCGCCACTTTCCTGCACCTCAAGAAAAGCTCTGGTGAAATTCACTGGTCTCAGAAAGTTCAAGACTCAAAAACCAAGACCTAGAGTTGTGATTGTAATTCAGTCTGAGATGACTTAGTTCCAGATGGAAGGTAACTAGAACTCTCCCCAAGAGCTCATTTATCAGCTCTTACATTTCCAAGCATGGAATGACCAATTAAGAGATTTGTTTTTCCTGCTTAGCATTGAAGATGGCTAGGAATACAATGCATGTGAGTTACATACCACGCCTATTGGTTCTTGTGGGTGACTTCACTGAGTCTTAAGGAGGAACATAGAAAACCATTAGTGATAATCTCCTTCTTGGGACAAATATCCAAGACTTGGGACGCTAAGCCTCTGGGACAATCAATCCAGAAATGAAGGGAAACATGTCTGGGCTGCATTTAAGACAAGTCTAAATTCTTTTTTTTTTTTTTTTTTAAGTCTAAATTCTAAACTGAAAAGACATGTCTGCCTCAACTAAATAAGTGTACCAACAATGAGCCAGCACAGTGTGACAGGATGATAGTTGTTTGAGTGTGTTGTGGGTGTGTGAGGAAGAGAGAGGAAAGTGGTGTGCTCCCTGTTGAAAAGATTCTACAAGTCACGGTAGATGCAAAATGAGATATTTCTTCTTCCACAACCATATTTGGACAGCTTTTCATTTTTAATTTCTGAGTGTGGCCAGCAGATGGGGATAGTTCTTTATTGGTAGGTAATACAGTACGTCCCCTACATACGAACAAGTTCTGTTCTGAGAACGCATTTGTAAGTCCAATTTGTCCATAAGTCCAACAGAGCTAGCCTAGTTACCCTACTAATACAACCGACTGTATAGTACTTACTGTGATACGCTTCTAATACTTTTCACACAAATAATATGTACATAAAAAACAAACACAAAAATAAACGTTTTCAATCTTACAGTACTGTGCCTTGAAAAGCACAGTAGTACAGTACAACAGCTGGCACACAGGGGTTGACACTGAGTGAACCGACAAGAAGAGTTACTGACCAGAGGAAGGAGAGGAGGTGGGAGATGGTAGAGCTGATAGACCATCAGCAATAGGAAATGGAGGGCAAGCTGCAGTGTCTCTCATGCCTGATCTGCCCTCTTGAAAAAAACAATCCAGTGATGTCTGGGTAGTAGCATGTTCCCATCTTTGAAAGTCTGAAACTTAAAGGTTCACATGTAGAGGACTTACTGTAATCAATCTCCCCAATAGCCTATTCTGTAACTTTCTAGGATGAACCGAACAGAGAAATCAATTTAGCATTCTTAGGCCTAGATATTTCTTAGATAAAGCCAAAAGGATACAAGATAAGTATACTCAAGTAATAATCACACTTATCCTTCTCTAAATATTTACTGGACACTATGTACCAGGCACTGTATTAAACACTTTAACCCTTGGAAGAGCCCTAAAATGTTAGATGCTTGGTCATGCTCGACTCTTTGTGACCCCATGGACTGTAAGCCCGCCAGGCTCCTCTGCCCATGGAATTCTCCAGGCAAGAATTCTGGAGTAGGTTGCCATCTTCTCCTCCAGGGTATCTTCCCAACCCAGGGATCAAACCTAGATCTCCTGCATTGCTGGCAGATTCTTTACTGTCTGAGCCACGAGGAAAGCCCATGAGTACATAACATACCAATTTAATTATCCAAAATCAGAGAGCTAGTGTGTGATGGAGTTGGGATTTTATCTGTGTGGCTCCAGAGTCTGCACTGTCACCCAATTAGATCCTGCTGAAGTGCAACTTGGGATCTGATGTCAGATAAATAAAGTTTGAATCTGATGGGGGCTAGAGGAAGGAATATAATAAAATATAGATTACGGGCTCACAGCAAAGGAAGAATCCCTCCAGAAACAGAAGAAAATGTCAGACACGTACTTCTTCAAACTTTCAAATATATTAGTGAAGATATGGACTCTCTGGAAAAAATAAAACTCGAAGAAATTGGAGAGATCAAATAAGATAAGACAACAACCTTAGTTTAAAAATGACACAGTAGAGATTAGAATAAAAGAAAAATAAAGAAGTAAACATTATAAAAATGGAAGACATATTAAAAGGAACAAGACTAGACATTGCTGGAAACAGGAAAAAATTTAACATAATATTAATGGTTTGCAGGAATATAATAGAGACATAAATAAGAAAGTGAAGAAAAAATAAAAATTCTACAGGGCTTCTCTGGTGGCTCAGATGATAAAGAATCTGCCTGCAGCACAGAAGACCCAGGTTCGGTCCCTGGGTCGGGAAGATCTCCTGGAGAAGGGAATGACAACCCACTTCAGTATTCTTGTCTGGAAAATCCCATGGACAGAGGAACCTGGAGGACTACACTCCAAGGGATCACAGTCAGACACAACTGAGCGACTAACACTACCACTGCTGCTGCTGCTGCTGCTAAGTCGCTTCAGTCGTGTCCAACTCTGTGCGACCCCATAGACGGCAGCCCACCAGGTTCCCCCATCCCTGGGATTCTCCAGGCAAGAACACTGGAGTGGGTTGCCATTTCTTCAGATATTCAGGCAGAGAAAGCAAGTCACTCAACAAAGGCTGAGTCAGGCCAGTTTTAGACTTGTCCACACTATCCTGCAATGTCCAGTGTCAGAAAACAATGAACCAATGTTTGTAGAATTCTGAGTGAAAATGTGATCTAGGAATTTTAAACATGCTACATATGTCATTCACATTGAAGAAGTAAAAAATCGACATTCTCAAATATGTAAGAACTCAAGACAAATGGCATCTATGAAGTTTTATAGAAAAAACTATTCAGTGATGAAATCCAGCCTGCTGGTGGTATTGAGAGCATTTAAACATAATGTTAAATTCATTTTTATACCATCCCTGGAATAGGCAGAATAAAGTATATTTAAAAATAAAAAAAAGAAATTATTAAGTAATATAGTTAGCATTGCAAAATCAGTGAGGAAAGATGAATTAACTAAGTCAAATTAGGACAATTAGTTACGTATTGGAAAAACAAATCAGCTCACTTTCTAAGTCCTTACATTAAAATAAATTATAAATAAATCAAATAGCTGAATGTTAAAATATTTAAAAGCTGTAAAAAGATTAGTATATATGTACATCTTGATGCTGAAGAGATTGCTAAGCCTGACTCCAAAATCCAGGAGCCATAAAGACATGACTGATAAGCTTAACTACACACAACATTTAAAATTCTTCATGGGCAAAACATAAACAGTTAAGGAAAATGACAATCTAGGGGAAATAGCTGTGACAAGTAAAACAGACAGAGACATATTCTTGACATAGGAGCTCTTAGAAATCAAAAGAAAAGGAGAAAACAACAAAAAAAGGAAGAGTATGAAAAATGGCCAAAGGACATGAATATGAAGTTCTTTAAAATAAGTAATATGAATTGAAATAAGCATGTAAAAAGATGCTCCATAACATTCTAATCCAAAAATGCAAAATAAAAGGATGAGGGCTTCTGTTTTTGGTATGACCAGGAAGCTTTTTCTGGACCAAATTTTCCTCAAGCAACAACTATAAACCCTGGAGGAAATCACACACACACATCTGAAGGTGCTGGATAGTGAATAAAAGTTGTTACGTTCTGGGCTTCCCTGTTGGTTCAGTGGTGAAGAATCTGCCTGCCAACGCAAGAGACACAGGTTCGATACCTGTTCCAGGAAGATCTCACATGCCCTGGAGCAACTAAGCCCACGTACTGCAACTATTGAACCTGTGCTCTAGAGCCTGGGAGCCACAATGGCTGAACCCATGTGCCACAACTTCTGAAGCCCATGTGCCCTAGAGCCTGCGCTCTGCAATAGCAGAAGCCATTATAATGAAAAGCCTGCGCACCACAGCTAGAGTAGCTCCCACTCACCGCAGCCAGAGAAAAGCCAGTGCAGCAGCAAAGACCCACCACAGCCAAAAGTAAAGAAAGAAATAAAATTATTTTGAAAAGCTTATATATTCTGAAGGAAATTTAAAACTCAGAAGAAGGAAATAACAAGTGTCTGTTTTTATGGCTTTAAGTCTGAGATTAGGCCGAAGTTAGTGTTACACAGGGTGACTGAAACTCTGATAGAAAAAAACTACAGTCTTTTCGGGCTGAAGAAGCAAAGGACAGAGTTTAGAGCAACTGCAGACATTGAAAAATGAGATGGAAATTCAGAGAGAGTCTTAGTGGAAGAGGCCCCAAATTCTTGAGTGTAAAGTACACCTTGTTATCTGCATGAATGAGGTAGATTCAGATAGCCCCTGTAAAGAATCCATCTGCAATGCAAGAGACACAGGAGATGCAGATTTGGTCCCTGGGTTGGGAAGATCCCCTGGAGGAGGAAATGGCAACCCACTCCAGTATTCTTGCCTGGAAAATTCCATGGACAGAGGAGCCTGTGGGCTACAGTCCAAAGAGTCACAAAGAGCCAGGCACGACTGAGCGACAGAGCATAAGCACAAATAAGGACAGAGAACTAAACTGAGATTTGAGCTGCCAATCAAAAGACAGAGTTTGCAGCTCAAGTCCAGTAGGATAATAAATTAATTGAAATTTTTAATAAAAGAACTAGAGGAAATTCTAGAACCCAAAACAACAATCAGATCAGATCAGATCAGTCGCTCAGTCGTGTCCGACTCTTTGCGACCCCATGAATCGCAGCACGCCAGGCCTCCCTGTCCATCACCAGCTCCCGGAGTTCACTCAGACTCACGTCCATCGAGGCAGTGATGCCATCCAGCCATCTCATCCTCTGTCGTCCCCTCCTCCTCCTGCCCCGAGTCCCTCCCAGCATCAGAGTCTTTTCCAATGAGTCAACTCTTCCCATGAGGTGGCCAAAGTACTGGAGTTTCAGCTTTAGTATCATTCCTTCCAAAGAAAACCCAGGGCTGATCTCCTTCAGAATGGACTGGTTGGATCTCCTTGCAGTCCAAGGGACTCTCAAGAGTCTTCTCCAACACCACAGTTCAAAAGCATCAATTCTTTGGCACTCAGCCTTCTTCACAGTCCAACTCTCACATCCATACATGACCACAGGAAAAACCATAGCCTTGACTAGATGAACCTTTGTTGGCAAAGTAATGTCTGATATAAAAATTCAGTAGCAGAGATAAAATTTTAAATTAAAACTAAAAATACATATCAGAATGATTATGACAATGAAAAGTCAATAAGCTTGGATATAAATCAATCAAAATTATCCACTGTAGAGAACAGAAAAAAAAAAAAACAAACTTCAAAAGGTAAAAGTTAAGGAATCTATGAGACAATATTTAAAAAGTCAAATAAACATACCTTGGGAGTCCCGGAAGCAAAGGATAGAATGGGACAGAAAAAATATTTGAAGGTGTAACTGATGAAAAGTTTTCTAAATTTGGTGGAAAACATAAATTAACAGATTAAATAATTTCAGTGAACCTCACAAAAGATAAATATGGAAAAACTACACCTAGGCACATCATAATAAAACTGCTGGAAACCAAAGATAAAAACAAAGAAAAGTAGCACATTTCAGGAAAACAATGATTCAAATGCTTAAGGATTTGAGTCCTAAATTATGAGGGCTAGAAGGCAGTGGAATAACATTTTTATAGTATTAAAAGAAAAAAAAAACTAACCTAGAATTCTATATCCCAGAAAAATATCCTTCAAGATTGTAGGCAAAATATAGTTCTAGGTCTAAAAGCAAAACAGAACAAGATAATTTGTCACCAGCTACACTACTCCATGAAATGCTGAACGAAAATGATACCAGATGAAAACTAAGATTTCTGGGAAGGAACAAAGAGCATTGAAAATGGTAAATATGTGAGTAAATATAAAAGACTATTTTCCCCCCTCTTAGCCTCTTTGTTCCTGTACAATACACTGTAATATTTAAAGCAAAAATCACAAAGTTAATTGTAACAGTAAGGGTTTATAAGTACAGATATAATACATATAGCCACTAGAATAAAAGCATGTAAATAAACCTCCATGACTGTGAAATGTTTACATTTTACACAAAGTGATGCAATATTAACCCTTGAAAGACTGTACAAAGTTAAGGCTAGGTAGTATAATCTGTAGAACAATCACTGAAAAAAAACACAAAGAGTTAACTGCTAAAAAACTGTAAAAACAAGAGTTTTTCATAGAATTTGGCAAATTAATCCCATAAATCCCACATCCTTCTGGAAGATCAGATCTTCAAGAAGAACCAGGACAAATTTGAAGGGCAGTATATTCATAAAGAAGGAAATCCAAATGGCCAAGAAATATTTGAGGAGTTTTTGAAAAGGGAAAATGAAAATTAAGCCATGTAACCCATTTCCCACTCAGCAGACTGGCAGAAAAAAAGTCTGACAATGCCATTGTTATAAAAGATGTGGGGAGATGGGAATTGGTATAACTGAAGGTGGAAGTATAAACTAATACAACTGCTTGGATGAGCAAGGTGGCGGTTCCTAGTAAAACTGAAGATTGAAAGCGATTATGGTAAAACATTAACATGCATTTAATCCCAGTAGTGTGCACCTGGTTCTGTATTATGTCTCTTCTGTACTATCAAACAAAAAAAGTAAAACAAGATTTATACTCAAGGATGTTTTTGGAAGCAATGTTTTTAAGGCAAAAAAAAAAAAACCCTGGAAATCTTTTTCATGTATAACAATAGGAAACTGGTTAGACATACATGGTGCTATAAAATGTATGCAGCAGAGTGGGGTAATTTATATGTGTATGAAAAACATATCAAGTGTATTACTAAGGGAAAAAAAGGTGGAGGGGGCACTTTTCTGGTGGTCCAGTGGTTAGGACTCCAGGCCTCCACTGCAGGAGGCACTTGTTCAATCCCTCATCAGGGAACTAAGATCTTGTAAACCACAGTGGTGCAGCCAAAAAAAGTATTGCTATAGGATAAAACCAAGCTATAAGCAATAATGCTCCCATCTACTTGTTTAAAAGCTAAATAAGGTATACGCTTGTACATGCACAGCTAAGAGGACGCCCAAAACCTGCTGATAGTTGTTACCACTGGGAATAGGACTGGGAGGCAGACTCTTGCTTTTCACTTTATGCTCTTCCAATAGATTGTTTGAATTATTTTTCTTTACAATGAGTGTGTATTGCTTTTATATTTTTTAAAAACACCTTTTAAAAATTTAATTTTGTTTCCAATAACAGGCTACTAGTTGATTCGCTGAGTCATTCCAGCTACAGAATTTTTAAAAATATTTTCCTCGGGTTTGAACTAGTGGAAGGAACTTAAGGTTTTGCCACCACTGCTCATCTCATTATGGCTTTATCCCCATTTATGTCTCCACAAGAATCCAGGACTCCAGGTCATCTCCACTTCCCGCACTCTGAATTGCATGCAGCTCTGCATGGCCCTGACCCACCAATCTCAAACTCCCAATGCCTTTCCCTGGGTCCCCAGGAAATCACAGCCTTCAGCAAAAAGCCCCTCTCCCTGCAGCTTTGTGGTCTTGCTCTATTCTAGGAACCCCAACGTTCCCTGAGGACACTGCTGTTCCCTGCAGCACCCCTCCAATCATGCAGCCTCTCCCCCTCCTCTTAACTCCCTCCTTCTTCCCTCCTCACTGTCTACACTGCACCCTCCACCCCAGCATCTTTGAATCTCAGGTCATCAGCGGGACCACCCATACCTCTCCTTGTTACTGTCATCTACCAGTGCCGGGGGGCTTCCCTGGTGGTTCAACTGGTCAAGAATCTGCCTGCAATACAGGAGACCTGGGTTCAATCCCTGGGTTGGGAAGATCCCCTGGAGAAGGGAACAGCTACCCACTCCACTATTCTGGTCTGGAGAATCCAGACTGCATAGTCCATGGGGTCACAAAGAGTCAGACGCGACTGAGCAACTTTCACTTTCACTTTCTTTTCACCAGTGCTGGGACACTGAAGATTATCCCTTCTGGCTCACTGTCACTCTTTTCAACTCTGCTCCTGCCTTAATTCTTGGCAATTTCAACATCCCTTCTGATAATCATCCCAAAGCCCTGGCCTTGTGCTTCCTTTCTTCTCATCCACCAGTCCTGTTATCTGCCCTACATTGGCCACCCAGGTTCAGCATCACATTCCAGGCCTGTCATTAGCAACAACTACGACTCTCCCTCATCTACTCTCACCCGCCTTCTTTCCATCTCACTCTTTCCAATACCTCAGCTGGATTCATAATCCATCTACCTCTTGCCTTTCATTTGTTCCTCAGACACCTCTTCCCCTCACTTCTCTATTTAACACAGTTTCAATTCCATGACCAGTCTCAACTCAGCCCACTCAGTCTGTGCCCACACAGCTGAGTGAGTCTGGAGAAAACACACAAGACTTCAAGGAATTGAGTGGGTGAGCCCTGTGATATCTAGAGAAAGAATATCCCAGAAACTAGGAACCGCATGTGCAAAGGCCCTGAGGCATGAGTATGCACAGAAGCATTGAAGAATAAAAGAAGACCAGGCAGCTGAGCAGAATGAGCCAAGGGGAAAATGACTAGTAACTAACCAGGTCATGGTTAAGACTGCCTTTTCCTCTCAGTGAGACAGGGAGCCCTCCGAATATTTTTGAGAAAATCGTGACATCAATTGACTTCATCTGCAGAGTGTCCTGTGGCTGTAGTGCCAAGAATTGACTACAGGGAGCAAGGGCAAGAGCAGGGAGACCGTACAGAAGGCTGTTGCAATCATCCAGGTAGGAGACGGTGGTGGCTTCAGTCCATCTGGCAGCTGTGCTGATACTGAAGAATGGTCTGATCCTGGATGTGATTCAAAGGTAAATAGTTTGTGGTGACTGATTGGATGTGGGGTATGAGCAACTAAAAGGGATTATTCTGCATTGCTCATTTGTATCTGTTTCTTTGCTTTTTTATTTTTGGCTGGCACAACTGACAGGGTTGCAATGCCATCAATTGAGATGGAGATACTGTGGGTGGGTGGAGCAGGGTCTATTTTGGGAGACAGTCTCAGGCAAAGTTAAATCTCAAAAAGGCCCCTCTTGACCACCCTGTTTTAAATTATACTCCCACCCCAGCACTCTCCATCTCTTTATCTTTCACACATAAATGAAGGCTAGTCTGCCTGACCCAATGCCCCCTACCCCGACCCTAGACCTGGAAGAACAGAGCACCTGGTTTCCTGTCTCTCTGACCTGCAGTGGAAAATGAGTGTCCCTAGAGGAAATGATGGTGATGTTACCAGGAGAGTGAGCGGGAGCTGGGTGGGTAAATAAAAACAGATGTCCTTTACACAAGCTATAAACAGAAAACAAATCATTCCCTTTCCATTTACTTCTTATTTATTTATTTATTTTTGATGTTTAAGGAAGGTAAGTATTGAGTTTGATATAGCAAGACTCCCAACAGCTTTGTCAACATAGTGTCAGTTACAGCTGCAGGAACAATACTTTCCCTTTCCCATCAAAGATTTAAACCTGAACCTCGTATTATGAGGTACTTGGATGCCACTACCAGATCCTTTTCCTGCTTTCTCCTGAGATAGGTGACCTTAGCAAATTGGCCTCTTCCAGAACAGTAGGCTCCCTGCCTGAGGTGTGACTTGGCAAGAGGCCAATGGATGTGGTCTGGCCTTAATTTCATTTTGACCTTAAGAACACCAATTGGACCAAATGAATACTTTGCTCCATTAAGAACGATCTCAGGTCATGTATCTGTTCATTCTTTTAGACATTCATCTCTCCAGAGACATCAGACAATGCTTTTTCACAATTAATATCCATGTAAGTATCTGCCTTTTGCAAACTGAGGCAACAAGTTACTCGGTTCTCCTGAGGCTTCATCTCAGCTCACCCTTTTTGACTCTATGTGCCTACCTGTCAACAGGGCTTCCCTGGTGGCTCAGACAGTAAAGAATTTGCCTGCAGTGAGGAATGACCTGGGTTCAATCTCTGGGCTGGGAAGATCCCCTGGAGAAGGTAATGGCTACCCGCTCCAGTATTCTGGCCTGGAGAATTCCATGGACAGAGGAACATGGCAGGCTACAGTCCATGGGGTTGCAAAGAGTCAGACATGATTGAGCAACTTTCATACCTGTCAACACAACCAGCCCTGAAGGGGAAAGGACCCAAAAGATGAATAATATTTTGAGGCTTTCAGCCAGTATATCCTCATTCTTAGTCATCTCTAAAAAGCACGTCTGGTTGACTCAGAGCATCTAGATTTTCCTTAATCCCTGGCAGAGGCTGGGACTGGGACAAAAGCCACCATGTTTGAGAACTTTACAACCAGAGGCAAATGACTGAGCTGGACACTTCAAGCATGTGCAAGCTTGAGGCCCCAGAGGACCCAACTGAGCCAGTTGCCCCTTTGCATGTACACTCTCAGGACCCGTCCAGAGCAGTCAGCAACAGACACCACCAAGGCTGCAGAGGACACTGGTGAATCTAGCATCCTCTTATCCCTTAGTTTACCACTCAGTCAGCTAAGCCTCCCATTTTCCCTGATACCATTTTGAAAAAGAATCAGGGCTTCCCCCCTGGGAGGTATATTACTTATTTTATTAATCAGAGCTCTCCAGATAGAACCAATAGGAAATATTTATGTATATTGTTGTTGTCACTATTTAGTTGTCTCACTCTTTTGGGATCCCATTGTAGCCCACCAAGCCCCTTATCCATGGGATTCTCCAGGCAAGAATACTGGAGTGGGTTGCCTTTTCCGTCTCCAGAGGATCTTCCTGACCCAGGGATCGAAGCAGCATCTCCTGCATTGCAGGTGGATTCTTTATCATTTAGACACCCGGGAAACCCCATATATGTACATGCTGTGCTGTGCTTAATCACTCAGTCATGTCCAACTTTTTGTGACCGCCTGGACTGTAGCTTTTCAGGCTCCTTTGTTCATGGGGATTCTCCAGGCAAGAATACTGGAGTGGGTTGCCATACCCTCCTCCAGGGGATCTTCCCAACCTAGGCATTGAACCCAGGTCTCTTGCATTGCAGGCAGATTCTTTACCATCTAAGCCGCAAGGGAAGCCCATATATGTATATACATATGCACAAAGAGATTTATTATAAGAACTTCAACCACATGATTATGGAGACTGACAAGTCTGGAGATCTGCAGTTTGCAGGCTGGAGACCCAGGAGGACAGATGCTATAGTTCCAGCCTGAGTCCAAAGGCCTGAGAATTAGGAGACCAAATGGTATAAGTTCTGGCTTCCCCAGTAGGTCAGTGGTAAAGAATCTACCTGCAATACAGGAGACACGGGTTCTATCCCTGGATTGGGGAGAGTCCCTGGAGTAGGGCATGTCAACCCATGCCAGTATTCTTGCCTGGAGAATCCCGTGGATAGAGGAGCCTAGTGGGCTACAGTCCACAGGGTCGCAGAGAATCAGACACAGCTGAAGCTACTGAGCATGCACACAATGGTGTGAGTTCTAGTCTGAAAACCTAGTCTCAAGACCCAGGAAGAGTTGATGTTTCAGGTTGAGTCAGAAGGCAGGAAAATGTCAGTGTCCCAGCCCTTCACATATACTTATCTGCAGGAGACAGAGTCTTTCCTAGTTATTTTAAATGGAAGAAATGGTGATGCTTTTAACTGGCAAGTGAAAACTTGAGTTACAGTGTGTGAAAAAATTTTCCATTGCACAGAGAGAAGGAAATATAAGCCTGTAGGAGGCCCATCACTCAAATGTTTGGTCAAACTTTACAGCAGAACAAAAACTATAAAAAGAATAACGAGATGGCTGTTGCTTTTCCTTGTGTTAATGTCTCAGTCTGCTGGGGCTGCAATAGACTGGGTAGTTGAAACAGCAGAAGTTACTTTTCCCACCATTCTGGAAGCTGGAAGACTAAGATCCGGGTACAAGCATGTTAGAGTTCTGGGGAGAGCTCTCTTCCTGACTTGCAGACAGCAACCTTCTCTTCCTGTGTTCACTTGGCCTTTCTCAGCATGAATTCATGGTTTTTGCTGTTCAGTGGCTAAGTCATCTCTGAGTCTTTGTGACCCCATGGACTGCAGCATTCCAGGCCTCCCTGTCCTTCACTATCTCCCAGAGTTTGCTCAAACTCATGTCCATCGAGTCGGTGACGACATCCAACCATCTCATCTTCTGTCATCCCCTTCTCCTCCCGCCTTCAATCTTTCCCAGCATTATGGTCTTTTCCAATGAGTCAGCTCTATGCATCAGGTGGCCAAAGTATTGGAGTTTCAGCTTCAGCATCAGTCCTTCCAATGAATATTCAGGGTTGATTTCCTTTAGGATTGACTGGCTTGATCTCCTTGCAGTCCACAGTTCAAAAACATCAGTTCTTCAGCACTCAACCTTCTTTATGGTCCAACTCTCACATCTATACATGACTACTGGAAAAACCGTAGCTTTGACTACATGGATCTTTGTCAGCAAAGATGTCTCAGCTTTTTAATATGCTGTCTAGGTTTGTCATAGCTTTTCTTTCAAGGAGCAAGCATCTTTTAATTTTGTGACTACAGTCACCATCCACAGTGATTTTGGAACCCAAGAAAATAAAGTCTGTCACTGTTTCCATTTTATCCCCATCTGTTTGCTGTGAAGTGATGGGGCTGGATGCCATGATCTTAGTTTTTTGAATGTTGAGTGTGTTCATGGGGAGAGAGAGAAAGAAAGTAAGAAAGTTAGATAGATAGATAGATAGATCTTTGCTATCTTATAAGGCCACTAATGTTATTAGATTAGGACCAAATCCCTATGACCTCATTTAACCCTAACTACTTCCTAAAAGCCCTATTGAAACTATACATCTCAGATTGGGACTTTTAATGGAGATCACACACCTGGTCTCAGGACTTAATGAAGCTCAGGTTCTTGATATTTCATCACAAATTCATTGAAAAACAAAGTGATAAGCAAGAAGTGGATTTAGTTAGAAACACACTTCACAGAGTGTGAGCCATCTCAGAAGGCAAAAGCAGCACCAGGGTATGGGGTTGTCATTTTTATAGGGGTGGGTAATTTCATAGGCTAATGAGTAAGAAGAGTACTCCATCTATTTGGGGGAAGGAGTGGGAATTTCCAGAAATGGGGCCATTGCCTACTTTTTGACCTTTATGGTCAGCCTTACAACTGTCATGGCACTTAGGTATGAGCCATTTAACATATGCTAATGTATTACATATTTCCTGAAGCTCAAGTTCTAGTGGAAGTCAACTCGTCCATCCACCATCTTGGACCTATTTGGTCCTAACCAGTTTATGTCATGTCCTCAGTTGTATCATTCTTTTAAAGGTTGTGCCCTGCCCCCCTTCCCTTCTGTTTCACTATCTCCAAATATAGTCACATTGGGAGTTAAAGTGTCAACATATGAATCTGCGGGGCAAGGAAACAATTATCTCTTCGCAGCTTTCTTGAGGCAATTTCAGATATGTTATTTAGATAACAACAGACCCAGCCTCACAGTCCTACTGCACAAGGAAAATTTATTGTTTATTTCAAAAACTCTTCCCTGAGATTATTTGGCTGATATACCAGGGACTTCTTGGAAAAGAATAAATTTGGATTTTCCCAACTTTCCTCACCCACATTTCCATATTTCTGAGGTTTCTATTACCCACAAAAAATGCTCATTAGTTAGCAAGAATTTGCTTTTCCAGGGCAGCTGGGTTCCAAAATGTTCCCTTATTTATAAACTGGAGCCAAGACTTTATCAAACTCTGCCACTCTTTCAAAGCCAGCTCAAATCCAGTCTCTTTTCTTAAACTGTTCTTGACTGTCTTCCCTTGAACTGGCCTCTCCATCTCCAAAGTTCTGAAGCAGATATAGTGTAAACCTCGGAATTTAACACGTAACCACATAATACAAATCCGAACTGCCCTTACTCAGTAATAACTCCCACTCACTCTTCTTTGGTCAATTCTATCCCCATGGGATCCTAAGAGGGCCAAGAATTATAGGAATACACTTCTACTCTCATCCCCTGAACCTCCAAATTTATCTTTAATTGTCCTCTCTGCTTCTGTCTCCTGCCTCAAAAGAAGCTATTGTCATGATTCCTTTGTAGGTAAATAACTCCGCTAGCTTTCTTGATCTCCTTCCTTCTGCCTCTTTCAGAATTTCAGGGCATCAGTTGTGTTCCTTCTCATGTTTTTAGTCCCTTCTTCTCCACTACATCTCCACTCTTTTAGATTACAAACATGCTTAAAAACTCTTTGTCCTAGGAAGGAAAGAAAGAAGGAAGGAAGGGGAGAGGGAGTAATGAAAGTGGGGGAAAGGGAGAGAAAAGAAAAGGAGTCACATCCTGTTTTGTGCCCTTCAACTCAGGTTTATGCCTCATCCTGTTCTTCCACTTCACTATCACTCCTCTTAAAAAATAATTTGCCACTTAGTAACACCTTTCACCCATCGTGCATGCATGAAGCGTGTCCAGCTCTTTGTGACCCTACAGGCCAGAGCCCACCAGGCTCCTCTGTCCATGGGATTCTCCAGGCAAGAATACTGTGTGAGTTGCCATGCCCTCCCCCAGGGGATCTTCCTGACCCAGGGACTGGACCCATGTCCCCTCCAGCTCCTGCACTGGAGGCAGTCTCTTTACCACTGAGCCACCATGGAAGTCCTTCTCACCCTTCCTCCTACTGCAGTCTTGCTTCTACTCCCATCAGTCATTTGAAACGACCATTTGTTACCTCCTCCATTCCCTCCCACTTACCAAAGGCAGTGGCTTACTTTCAGCACTGATTTTCCCTGCCACATGAAACAACTGATCACCCTCTCCTCTTTGAAACTCCTCTCTGTTGTCTTCACCAGCTCCCCCAAACCACCACCATTTCCCGGGGTTTCTTTCTACTTCTCTGAATGTGCTTTCCTGGTCTCATTTGTTGGCCCCTCCTTTCCTGCCCATTCTTCACCTCTTGGTAAGGTTGTCCTCGGGGCTCAGTCTTGTGCCTCTCTCTTCTTTTCACCCAGCAGGGTATCTCTCTGCACAAACTCCTCATCTTTGTCCCTTGAGTGCCAGTGAGTGATAAATCTAAATCGCCAGCTCAGACTCTGCTGGTAAACTCAGGATAGGCAACCACATACTAGGTTTTCATATGTCCCAAATTCAAAAAGTAACTTAACCACATCCTTCCCCAGACCAGTGTCTCCCCTTAAGTTCTCTTTTTCAGGTAATGGCACCACAGTAGTGAATTTGTGGGCAGCTCAAGTGAGCAATGGCACCCCACTCCAGTACTCTTGCCTGGAAAATCCCATGGATGGAGGAGCCTGGAAGGCTGCAGTCCATGGGGTCGCTGAGGGTCGGACATGACTGAGCGACTTCACTTTCACTTTTCACTTTCATGCATTGGAGAAGGAAATGGCAACCCACTCCAGTGTTCTTGTCTGGAGAATCCCAGGGATGGGGAAACCTGGTGGGCTGCCGTCTATGGGGTCACACAGAGTCGGACACAACTGAAGTGACTTAGTAATAGCAAAAAGCAAGTGAGCAACTCAATGTTCTAGAACAAATAGATTCTAATACATACCATCTTCTATAACAAACACATTTTACAAGCTTTGTGGACATCATGGTTAAAGGTTATGTTGTTGGAAGATTCACAAAAATCTTTTGTCACTAATGGTTGAATGCCTTGAAGATCTTCTTAACCTTCTTTAAGAAAATATTATGGACAAAAAATATTTACTTTTTTAATAAATAAAAAATAAATTTTAAAATATTTATTATTGTTTATCTTAACAAGAAGCAGAACATCCACAGATCTAACTTTAAATTACAAGATCACTGGACTAAATGTTTTTTTTCTTTGTTCTTCTGAAGTCAGTGGAGTACAAAGTATTCCCCAACCCAGGCCAGACCCTAAATTTTGGAGCATGAATTAGTATTACAAATGAAGGTCCATATGTCACAGTCTAAATAATTAGAATTTATAAAACAAGATGACAAATTATAAAATAAAATATATTCTATCCACTTATCTTGACAATTAAAATGCCACAATAAGATTAAAAAATACATAGAAAGGTATGGTTTTAATATGACTGAAATTTGGCAAAACATTAAAGATAGCTGAATTTAATTATTATTGCATAAACCTGGATGTTCTGTGATTTGCCAGTAATATTGGAATGAATAAAATAAACAGATAAGAAGATCACGAAGTATTGTATGTTTTTTCCACCAAATTTACTTGTGCCTTCATTTCAACAAAATCACCTAGTCATGTGTGCCCTTTTCAATCTCGCCTTTCCTCAGGGAGTTCCCTGTCCTCCTTCCCTTCTGGGTAGTGACCTGCCGAACAGACTCATTCTGGAAAAGACTTTCCCCACATGAAAATCTGTCGAAGTATCTTCCAATAAAGTGTGTGTGTGTGGCTGCCACGCTGTGAGCCTCTTTTTACTTGATAAACCCTCAGATTCACTTTAAGTGTCCTTCTGTTGGGTTTGTCTAATGTTTTCTCATGTTTAGACCCAAGTTATAAACATTTGGCAGAAATATCAGAGGAGCGATGCTGTGTTTTTCTCATTGTGTCCTGTCAGGTGGCAAATAATGTTGATCTGAACCCTTTAAGTGTAGTGAAATTCACTCAGTTGTGTCTGACTCTTTGCAACCCCATGGACTATACAGTCCATGGAATTCTCCAGGCCAGAATACTGGAGTGGGTAGCCTTTCCTTTCTCCAAGGGATCTACCCAACACAAGGATCGAACCCAGGTCTCCCGAATTGCAGGCAGATTCTTTACCAGCTGGGCCACAAGGGAAGCCCAAGAATACTGGAGTGGGTAGCCTATCCTTCCTCCAGCAGATCTTACCAACCCAGGAATCAAACCAGGGTCTCTTGCATTGCAGGCAGATTCTTTACCAACTGAGCTCTCAGGGAAGCCTCTGAACCCTTACTTGTGCTATTAACATTTATCATTTTATTAAAAGAGTATCTGCAGATATCTTCACTGTGAAGATACTCCCTCTCCCAACTTTGTAATTAATACATATTTGATTTGGAGCTTTTTTACAACAATATAAACAAGCCATTCCTCATCCTTCTTTGGCACACTATTTTTAGCATCCATTGATGTTTTTCACCTAAATTAATAATTACTTTGATGGTTGCCACACTGTAATTTTTTTTTAACTCCATCATTCCTTCTGTGATTATTTATTGGCATTCCATTGTGATAAAGAACTTTCTCTTCTGCCTATTTGTTTACTCATCTGTTTATTTAGATGCAGAGACAGGCAAACTATGATTCATGGGTCAATCCAGCCTGCTATCTGTTTTTGTAAATAAAGTTTTATTGGAACATAGACACTCATTTATTTATGTATTGTCCATAGCTGCTTTTTTGTTACAATGGCAAAGTTGAATAGTTGTGGCTGCATAGCTCATTAAGCCTGAAATATTTATCACCTGGCCCTTTAGAGGAAAAGGCAATTCCTAATTCATATCATGGGAACTTTTGAATTCTTATTTTACTCCATTACTATCATTATTTATTTTGGTGCTCTAGTTAGCCTAGATTTGGCCCTTGAAAGCCTCTTCAAGCTGGCTCCTGTATCCTTTTGACAGGTTTTCATTGTTCTTTGAAGCCTTCCTTGTTTTCTGGCTCAAGAGGATTTTCTAGGCCTTCCCTACTTCTGCCAGGAAGTAAACCATTTCTCCAGAGAACCCTAGCTCCTTTTTGTCTGTCTGGGCACTAGGTGGTCATTGCCCTTGGAATGTTGCCAGAAGCTACAAGAAGGGTCATGGTTACAAATATAAAAGTGAAAATTATTGGAACTTCCTTGGTGATCCAGTGGTTAAGAATCTCCTTGCCAATTAAGGGGACACAAGTTCAATCCTTGGTCCAGGAGGATTCCACACGCCACAGGGTAACTAAGCCCATGCACCTAGAGCCCGTTCTCTGCAACAGGAGAAGCCACCGCAATGAAAAGCCCAGGCAGCACAGTGAAGAGCAGCCTCTGCTCACCACAACTAGAGAAAAGCCCACATGTGGTTAATGAAGACCCACCACAGCCAAAAATAAATATTTTTAAAAAATAAAATTGGAAATTTTTACATATAGATGATCCAGAAAGCTGTGAGATTAGCAAAATCACTCAGGGAGGAGTGCAGAGAAAAGAGGACCCAGACTAGACCCAGGCTCTCCAATATTATAAGAAAACAGTCTGAAAAAAGATATTTGGCCTACTGTGGTTCAGGGTTTTCATATCTATATCTACAATTAAGACTCCACTTAAGAGTGAAGGATTGTGTCAGACTGGCCACATAATTAAAATGAGAATAAGTAAATCCTCATGAGGAAACTGATGAATGAAATGAAAATTAAAGCAGGATATAGTTTCGGGTAACTGTCTTGTTTGATTCATTTTTCAAAATTTTACTTGGACCATTTCCGTATAGTGGACGGAAGAGGATAATGAACATCATCTGTATACCCATCATCCAGAGTCAACATTTCTTAATATTTTGCTGCTTACTCATTTTCTTTCAACACACACACACACACACACACTTTTATTTTTTCCTACTGAACCACTTGAAAGTAAGTTTAGACATTTCATCCCTAAATAGTTCAACATGCGTCTTACAGAGGATTTTTTTATATAAAAGTAACATTGTCACACTTCAGAAAATTAATTCCTAAAGAAATTTTTCCAACTGTGGTTAAAAAGCACATAACAAAAATTTGCCCTCTTAACCCTTTCGAAGTGTGCTGTTAAGTCGTATTAAGTACACGCACATTGTTGTGTAACAGACAGACTTCAGAACATTTCCATATTGCAAACTGAAATGTTTATTCCTTAAACAACTCCCCCGTCTATGGGGTCGCACGGAGTCAGACACAACTGAAGCGATTTAGCAGCAGCAGCAGAAAACAACTCCCCACATACCCTTTCTCCCAGAAAGTTAATTTTAATTCAATAGTATTAATATATCTAATATACAACCCATATTCAAATTTCCCCAGTAGTTTCCCCCCAAAATTTTATAGCAGTCTCTAGAAACTGCCATGTCCTTCAAGTTCTGTTATTTTAGAGCAATCCTCCTGCCCTATTTGGCTTTTCAAGACACTTACTTTTCTTACATAGAGGCTTCCCTGATGGCTCAGATGGTAAAGAATCTGCCTGTAATGCAGGAGACTTGAGTTCGATCCCTGGGTCAAGAAGATGCCTTGGAAAAGGGAATGGCAACCCACTCCAGTATTTTTGCCTGGAGAATCCCATGGACAGAGGAACCTGGAGGGCTACAGTCCGTTGGGTCACAAAGAGTCGAACACAACTGAGTGATTAACACACTTTATGATCACATTCAGATTAAATGTTTTTGGCAGGAATATGCCATAGGGACATTAGGTACTTATAGCATCATAGCACAGGGTTTATGCTGGTTTGTTCACTGTCAGTCAGTCAGTTCAGTCACTCAGTTGTGTCCGACTCTTTGTGACCCCGTGAATCGCAGCATGCCAGGCCTCCCTGTCCATCACCATCTCCCAGAGTTCACTCAAATTCACGTCCATTGAGTTGGTGATGCCATCCAGCCATCTCAGCGTCAGAGATCCCTCCCAGCATCAGAGTCTTTTCCAATGAGTCAACTCTTCTCATGAGGTGGCCAAAGTATTGGAGTTTCAGCTTTAGCATCATTCCTTTCAAAGAACACCCAGGGCTGATCTCCTTTAGAATGGACTGGTTGGATCTCCTTGCAGTCCAAGGGACTCTCAAGAGTCCTCTCCAACATCACACTTCAAAAGCATCAATTCTTCAGCGCTCAGCTTTCTCCACAGTCCAACTCTCACATCCATACATGACCACTGGAAAAACCATAGCCTTGACTAGACGGACCTTTGTTGGCAAAATAATGTCTCTGCTTCTCAATATGCTATCTAGGTTGGTCACAACTTTCCTTCCAAGGAGTAAGCCTCTTTTAATTTCATGGCTACAATCACCATCTGCAGTGATTTTGGAGCCCTCCAAAAACAAAGTCTGACACTATTTCCACTGTTTCCCCAACTATTTCCCATGAAGTGATGGGACCAGATGCCATGATCTTCGTTTTCTGAATGTTGAGCTTTAAGCCAACTTTTTCACTCTCCTCTTTCACTTTCATCAAGAGGCTTTTTAGTTCCTCTTCACTTTCTGCCATAAGGGTGGTGTCATCTGCATATCTGAGGTTATTGATATTTCTCCCGGCAATCTTGATTCCAGCTTGTGCTTCTTCCAGCCCAGCATTTCACTGTATGTGGTGCTAAGTTTGCTCATTTGGTTAAGGTTGTTGCCAGACCTCTCCTCTGTAAAGATACTCCCCCTTTGGAATTCACAAGTAACTGTGGTGATACTGTGAAACCATGTTAATATTCTGTTTCCCAACAATCTTTCACACAATTCTTAAGTCAGAGGTTCCAACTGTCTTTATAATTCGATGGTTTTTTATTTATTAGCTGGCATTCTACTCTAGAGAAAATCTTCCCCTCTTTTTCCCTTTCTTTTTCTTATTTGTGCATTATCATTAACTCTCATGCATTTTTGTGTGCAGTATGTTATCACTCACTGCTACTATTCTTCCTTTTGATGCTCCCATTGTCAGATTTAGGTTTATGGACCACTTCAAGATGGGTTTGTTTTTTTTTTTGATATGACATAAGTCTTTCTTTCTTTCTGTTTTAAAGATTTCTTTAAAATCTGGATCATTTTTTAAAGTCTTTATGGAATTCGTTACAATATTACTTTTGGATTCTTCTATGTCTTGTTTTTTTGGCCAAGAGGCATATGGTATCTTAACTCCCCGACTACGGATCAAACCCTGAACCCCCTGCATTTCAAGGTGAAGTCTTAACCACTGTGTGGAGTCCTGCCCCAAGGCCACAGGTGCGAGGCCTTGCACTAAAGCCACAGAAGTGGAGCCCAGAAACAAGGTCATTTCCAGAGCTCCCTGATGAGCCCTGTTGTAACCATTGCCAAACCACCACCATCCCCGCACCTCCGATCATCACCAGCAGGCTTCCTGACCCTGTATTAGGAAAAACTGCCCACCCCAGTAGTCACCCTGTAGTGCACTGACCAATCACCTAATGCCACTCTTCCAGCAGGAATTTTGTCATGAGGCTATAAAAATTGGCTACAAACCCACAAAAAGCATTGGCTCTCCCTTGAGCGGGCCCACTACTCTAACAACATCCCCTCGGGGACACCCCTCGGCATTTGCAGCACCTTCATTATCTCTGCTCCTTGCTCTTAATAAGCTCACTCCTTTCTAAAATGCTGTGTGTCTGGAAATTATTTTCCAATCCAAGCACAGGCCATGACACAATGGACCACCAGGGAAGTCCCTAGTCTTTCTTATTGACACAATAGAAGTTTTAAGGCTCACTTTATATTTTCTGTGCCCCTGACATGGAGTCAGCCATTTTCCTAAGAAACCCTGTTCCTTTTTAGAGAAGAAAGGTATTCAGAAACCAAGATCTGCGCTCTCAGTTCAGTTCAGTTCAGTCGCTCAGTATTGTCCGACTCTTTGTGACCCCATGAATCGCAGCACGCCAGGCCTCCCTGTCCATCACCAACTCCCGGAGTTCACTGAGACTCACGTCCATCAAGTCAGTGATGCCATCCAGCCATCTCATCCTCTGTCGTCCCCTTCTCCTCCTGCCCCCAATCCCTCCCAACATCAGAGTCTTTTCCAACTCTTTGCATGAGGTGGCCAAAGTGCTGGAGTTTCAGCTTTAGCATCATTCCTTCCAAAGAAATCCCAGGGCTGACCTCCTTCAGAATGGACTGGTTGGATGTCCTTGCAGTCCAAGGGACTCTCAAGAGTCTTCTGGGCTCTAGGTGTGCTCATTTCTGCAAGTATGTATCCTTGTATCTAGGCCTTTTCAGTGTACATATTAGGAAACACACACAGGTTTATTTGATACCTCCAGTTCAAATCCAACAGCACAGTGTTCCCCAGCTTCCCTCATACCATGTTTATATTTCTCTCTTTACCTGTAATGAAGTCTGGCTCACAAAACACAAATATATTTATTAATTAGATCTATCCCATAATATACACAAAATTGTTCCTGAGTCATATCACCAATACTGCTACCAATTACAAAGTTACTGTGAAGTCCAAAATTTCCAAGCTATCCTTTTTGTTCTTCGAATACACCCCACAAAGGATATGCACGAGGTTTGTTTGAGCCCTCAGAGCATCTCTGGCGGGTATGGGGCTTGATTCTAAATGTAATTTCACTCCTCCTACCATCTTGCTGGGGTTTCTCATTTGCCCTTGTACGTGGGGTATCTCCTCAAAGTCGCTCTAGCGCCGTGCAGCTGCGGCTCCAGTGGCTTTATTTTTAGGGGCTCCAAAATCAAAGCAGATGGTGACTGCAGCCATGAAATTAAAAACCCTTACTCCTTGGAAGAAAAGTTATGACCAACCTAGACAGCATATTTAAGAGAGACATTACTTTGCTAACAAAGGTATGTCTAGTCAAAGCTTTGGTTTTTCCAGTAGTCATGTATGGATGTGAGAGTTAGACTATAAAGAAAGCTGAGCACTGAAGAATCGATGCTTTTGAACCGTGGTGTTGGAGAAGACTCTTGAAAGTCCCTTGGACTGTAAGGATATCCAACCAGTGCATCCTAAAGGAAATCAATCATGAATGTTCATTGGAAGGACTGATGCTGAAACTGAAACTCCAATACTTTGGCCACCTGATGCGAAGAACTGACTCACTGGAAAAAAACTCTGATGCTGGGAATGATTGAAGGCGGGCGGAGAAGGGGACGACAGAAGATGAGATGGTTGGATGGCATCACCAACTCAATGGACATGAGCTTGAGTAAGTTCTAGGAGTTGGTGATGGACAGAGAAGCCTGGCGTGCTGCAGTCCATGGCATCGCAAAGAGTCAGATACGATGAGAGACTGAACTGAAGGATATGCAGTTATAATGCCATCCACAAATGTTACTCAAATTCATTTTTTCTTTCCCAAGTTATCAATATGGTATGCAATTAGATTTATTTGTTTCTGTTCTTATTTAATCTTAGTGTTTATCACACCTTTAAGTTTATTTTTTGAATATGTAAAACATTCAGGAAGTTTTAAATATTGAAAAAGGAATACCTCAAACAAATCTTATTCCCATCATTTTTTTCTCCACTCTACTCACTCCTATACCCCAGAGGGAACAGTTTTAAATAATTTCTGGTTAATTCATCTGTATTTAAAAAAATAACCTGCATGCATATTTTTTCATGTGTGTATGAAGTAACTGAATAGAGATTCATAAGATCTTCCTCATATTAGACATTGTGCTTTGGGACCAAAAAGAACATAAAGATGAATGAGATGTGAACTATGGGAGGCCAAGTACTTGTGATGAAAAGATTTCACATGCATAACTTTTTAAAAAAAAATGTAAGTTTCTGATAAGAAAATAGATGAACCTGTAAAGACTCAGAGAAGTCTTTCAAGAAGGAGGAAGTAGTCAACTGCGCCCAGTGTGGCTGAGGTCAAGGAAGATGCGGGCAAAGAACTTACCAAGATGAAGTCATTGGTGACTTGGACTAGAGTGGTTGCAGAGGCTGACGGGAATGAAAGACTAACTTGATTGGAGTGGATTATAGAGGGGCTGGAAGGTAAGAGAGTGGACAGTAGAACAGGCATTTCTTCGGAGGAGCATTTTCAACAAAGCAGAGCAGAGATACGCAGTCATAGCTAGAGGCGAAATTTTTCAATTAATTAATTTATCTTATTTTTGCTGCACTGGGTCTTTGTTGCGGCACCAGGGCTTTCTCTAGTTGTGGAGGACAGGGACTACTCTCTAGCTGTGGTGCACAGGCTTCTCATCGCAGTGGCTTCTCTTGTTGCAGGGTATAGGCTCTAGACACACAGGATGCAGTAGTTGTGGTACACGGGCTTAGTTGCCTTGCGACATGCAGAATCTTCCTGGATCAGGGATTGAACCAGTGTTCTTTGCATTGCAAGATGGATTCTTAACCCCTGGACCACCAGGGAAGGCCCGGGAGGCAAACTTGATGCAAAGGAAGCTTTTTTTTGTTTGTTTGTTTGTTTTTACAGGAGAGATATGATAGCATACTTGGATCCTGATTGTGGGGCTCCTGTTGAGAAGAAATCAGTGGTGACAGAAAAAGACAGTTGCAACAGGCAAGTCTTTGAACATACAGGAGCGGGTAGGATCTAGTGCACAAATGCACTAGCATTGAGTAGAGGCTTAATAAAAACGGTGAACGATGCACTCTTTCCTCAAGGTGATCAAGTCCAAAGTTGAGACAGTGGAGGGAAGCACTCACCAGAATATAAACAGCACCACGTGAACCATCACTTCATGAATACAAGAACTCTGAGGAAGAAGCAACACAGTCTCAATGATGAGGCTTCCCAGAGCAGGTAGCACCTGCTGAACCTTCAAAGATGAGGAAGTGATGTGAAGGATTCTGAGCAAGAGGAACGATATCACTCCAGCCTGAGGAAACAACGTGAATGTACAAAAACAAGGAAAGATGAATTTGCACTATCATTTCATAAAACTCTTACATTCACCACAGTCTACATCATACACAAATAAGGTTTTCTCCTAAATATTTGGAGCTAAAGTTGGATCATAAAGAAGGCCGAATGCCAAAGAATTGATACTTTTGAATTGTGGTGCTGGAGAAGACTCTTCAGAGTCCCTTGGATAGCTAGGAGATCAAACCAGTCAATCCTATGGAAAATCATATTCATTGGAAGGATTGATGCTGAAGCTGAAGCTTCAATATTTTGGCCACCTGATGCAAAGAGCTGACTCAATGGAAAAGACCCTGACGTGGTGAAAGGTTGAGGGCAGGAGGAGAAGGGGGCGGCAGAGGATGAGATGGTTGGATAGCATAACCAATTCAATGAACTTGAATTTTAGCAAACTCCAGGAGCCAGTGGAGGACAGAGGAGCCTGGTGAGCTGCAGTCCATGGGGTCCCAAGGAGTCAAACTCAATTTATTGACTGATCAACAACAACGAAGTTTGCTGATGGCACTCGGAACAAACAGCTGCTGGAGGAAGACCGTCGACCCTATTCCTATCTTTGTATATGTCATCATCTGGCCTTGGAGAATTTCGTGTGGAATCTTCTTCTCTCTGTGCTCATTTATGATCCCTGGATTTCTTGATGACACTACATATAGGGAATGCTCTCATCCATCAGAGAGGGGCAGCATTTCCTTTGACTGGTGGAGAGAAACTTGCAGATTACTTAAACTTTTCAAAGTTTCAGTTTCCTCATATGCAAAGTGTGGCTGGCAATACCTAGCTTCTAGAGTTTGGGGAGGATTAAAGTAGACAATATATGTGAGGTGCCTACTCCATGTGTGAAACAGAATATGTACTCAATAAATGACTAGCAAGAAGATATGGTACATATACACAACGGAATATTACTCAGACATAAAAAGGAATGAAATTGGGTCATTTGTAGAGTGGACCTAGGGACTGTCACACAGAATGAAGTAAGTCATAAAGAGAAAAATATTGTATATTAATACATTTATGTGGAATCTAGAAAAATAGTGTAGGTGACCTTATTTGCAGAAATAGAGACACAGATGTAGAGAATAAATGTATGGATACTAAAAAGGAAAGAGATGGGGTGGGAAGAATTGGGAGACTGGGGTTGACATTTATACACTATTGATGATTTTGTTGTTGTTTAGTTGCTGAGTTGTGTACGACTCTTTGTGACTCTATGGATTACAGCCCACCAGACTCCTCAGTCCATGGGATTTTCCAGGCAAGAATACTGTAGTGGGTTGCCATTTCCTTCTCCAGGGGATCTTCCTTACCCAGGAATTGAACCCACATCTCCTGCATTGGCAGGCAGATTCTTTATTGCTGGGCCACCAGGAAGCCCATACACTACTGATTCTATGTATAAAATGGACAACAGATGGGAACATATTGTATAGCACAAGGAACTCTACTTAATGCACTGTGGTGTCCTAAATAGGAGGGAAATTCAAAAGAGAGAGGATGTATGCGTATGTATGGTGATTCATTTTGTTGTGCAGTAGAAACTAACACAACATTGTAAAGCAACTATAATCCAATAAAATAAAATAACCCCTCAAAAAAAAAAGATTAGCGATTTTGAGTACTAATCACAATGATAGTTACCATGTACAAAATGCTTATGATGTATCCAGTACACCTCTAAGTGTTTACTAGGTATTAGAAGAGCTATGATAAACCTAGACAGCATATTAAAAAGCAGAGACATTACTTTGCTGACAAAGGTCTATCTAGTCAAGGCTATGGTTTTTCCTGTAGTCATGTATGGATGTGAGAGTTGGACTGTGAAGAAAGCTGAGTGCAGAAGAATTGATGCTTTTGAACTGTGGTGTTGGAGAAGACTCTTGAGAGTCCCTTGGACTGCAAGGAGATCCAACCAGTGCATCCTAAAGGAAATCAGTCCTGACTGTTCATTGGAAGGACTGATGCTGAAGCTGAAACTCCAATACTTTGGCCACCTGATGCAAAGAACCGACACATTGGAAAAGACCCTGATGCTGGGAAAGATTGAGGGTGGGAGGTAAAGGGGACGACAGAGGATGAGATGGTTGGATGGCATCACCAATGCAATGGACATGAGTTTGAGCAAGCATCGGGAGTTGGTGATGGACAAGGAAGCCCGGCGTGCTGCAGTCCATGGCATCACAAAGAGTCAGACACAACTGAGCGACTGAGCTGAACTGAGGTGTTAATTCACTGAATCCCCATGTCCTCTTAAGAAGCAGGCATTATACCTTGCCTCTGGTTTCACAGTAGAGCACACTGAGAAGTAAGAAGCAGCAGAACTAGAATATCAGATGAGGCAGGCTGGCCAGAGTCCTGCTTCTCATCCACTGAGCCACGTTGACTCTAACAATGAAAGGAATCACATCAGGCCCAGGACCAAGTCATCTGTTGTTTCAGGTCCATTTCCCTTGTTAGGAATCCAGGAATTAAGACAGTGGAGTTGGGAATTGTTATATCCTTCACAAAGATGGGAGTTGGCAAGAAGCTTAAAAAATGATCCACATTTGTTACTGACATGCTTAAATTTGACCAAATTTCCTTCACTCACCAGTTATAACTCTACAATAAAAGGCAACTTACCTTGTCTCATTTTGCAGTTAAAAATTTACCATTATTCAAGAGCAGGCAGAAATGTCTAAGAACGTATACACCCAAAACACTTACACAAGCTTGCAAAGAAATATGACCAAAAATATTTATTGCAGTGCCTTTTTAAAGTTCAAATATTTGAAACAAGCCTTTAGAATTGGTTTAATTAAAGTGTGGTATAGCCATTCAAATATTTCACAAGAATGAGATAGATTTAAAGATGAGGAAAAATTCTCATATATAATGTTAAGCAGAAAAGCATGATTTAAAAAAGCATGAAAAAGCAGGCAGAACTCTGCATCTAATTTGATTCTAATTTTGAAAATGCAAATGTTAGTATTATGCAGAGAACGAAATCTAGAGACATAATCAACAAATCCCTTAACAGTCATTGCAAGGAAAGGATAACAGACAGCTTCTGACTTCCTCAATTATACATTTCTGGATTGTTTGAATTATTTACAAGTACCTATTCACTTTTGATATCAGAAGAAAACGATGTTTTGTTTAAGTAGGCAGAGAGGCAGAGCCGTAGCCTGAAGCTGGGCTCTAATCCTCTCGTCTGTTAACTGCTGCCTCATTTCCTGGCAGCAGAATTTTATGACTGGCTGGCTCTCAACACATTCTCCTGCCAACAGGACATTGGCCAGCAGGGACATTAGAAATCTTCCTTGAGAGAACTCTAACAAAAGCCTAAGAGGCATTCAACTTGGAAACGTGGCCAAAGGGAAAAATCCATAAAAAACACCAATTCCTGCCCCCTCCCCCCCCACCTCCACACACTCACCAGCCTTTCTCTCTGGTAGGAAATGCAGCCATTAAGCCAATGAAAGGAATTAGGATCGTTGTGAAATTGCACTGGTTTGGCTGTGGAAAAAACAAGGACGTTAAGTGCAATTCATCTTTAGAGAACTCCCTTCCCATCAGGCCTCCGAACGTACATAACCATAAAAGAAACAGAGATAAATACTCACTAGATAAATACTCACTAGATAGCTGACATTTTAACAGTGGTCCACAAATTTCAGTCTTTCACATCTATTTTATGCCACATTGTGTGTGCCCTTTCCAAAAATTCTGGGAAGCAGAATTTTCAGAAGAAGCCCTAGGAAGTGATACAGAGGAAGTAGAACCAAGGATATCTCACACCCACTAGCCAAGATCAACTTGGAATAAACTAGAAGCATGAGTACTATCCATTTTTAAGCAAATGTATCTCTTCCTGAAAAGCTACATAAACAATGTAACCATCAAAGAGGAAAGATTGATACATATAAACAATGCAAACATGCAAGGGAAAGGGAGCCCAGGAATGAAGTCTTAGGTAAAGGGGTACATTGGTCAACCTGGCTTCCCCTAGACCTTAGCGGTGCAGAGTAAATTTGTATTTGGTTACAAAGTTCTGCTGGTGGCTCATTTGGGAAAGAATCCATCTGCAGTGCAGGAGACCCTGGTTTGATCCCAGGTCAGGAAGATCCCCTGGAGGAGGAAATGGCAAATGGCAACCCACTCCAGTATTCTTGCCTGGGAAATCCCATGGACAGAGGAGCCTGGCAGGTTACAGTCCATGGTGTTGCAAAGAGTCAGACACAACTTACCAACTACACCATCACCACCACAATGCTCTCCAAAAACAGAGATACTGAGATATGCTATTCAGTGAATGAGGACTAGATTCTTCCATAGGCAAAATCTATTAGTCTTCCCTAACAGAGCAAGAACTATGGATCAACAAAATGCTAATGTATATTTACACAAAGGAATACTATTCAGCAATAAAAGGGGAAAATACTGATAATGCTACAATGTAAATGAACCCCAAAGACATTATATTAAGTGAAAGAAGCCAGTCACAAAAGACCAGTATTGTATGATTCCATTTATAGTAAATGTATAGATAAATCTCCAGAGACCAGAGGTAGATTAACAGCTGCCTGAGGCTGGGGAAGGAAAGGGAATCAACTGGAAGCAGGCATAAGAGATCTGACTCAGGATGAAAATGGACTAAAACTGGATTGTGGTGACAGTCATGCAACTTGCTAACCTGGATGGAGCCACTTCAGAGAAAACGATGTGCATGGCCTCATTTTTGTGACATTAAATGATTTCCTGAGACTTGCCACAGAAGAGACCCCAAAGCAAGCCCAAATAACAAAACTCTAAATTTGTTTCTCATTTAGCAAAGTGGACTATCATCTTCTTACATACTTTCCCTCTGCTTACGAAAGGTTACCTTGGTTTGTTTACTTTTTATGGGAAGCTTGCAATTGTCTAAATACTAGAGTTTCACTTGAAGTTGGCTGCAGAATAATTTACTTTGAGGTGGTCAGACACAATATCCAAATGTTAATCCACATAGGGTCAAATTTACTTAAGCCATGACATTCAATCCTGTTTTTCTCATTTGGCTAAAAAGGAATTTGAAGGGTTCCCCCCCGCCAAGTCTTACAACACTTAGGAATAAACCTTTCTTTCCATTTTACACGTATTTGTATTTCATAAAAATTGAGAGTCTCATTTCATCCTTTCCTTTCATTTCATATTTCCTGCATGAAATATCATGCAGATGGATGTATGTATAAGGATTTCAGCCTTGTGGGTAAATATCATGCAGATGGATGTAGGTATAAGGATTTCAGCCTTGTGGAAAATATTCTTTTAGGGAAGAGAATTGGGTAGCTGGGAGTTTACCCTGTTGTTTTAGTCACTAAGTGGCATCTAACTCTTCTTGAACCCCGTGGACCAGAGGAGCCCACCATGCTCCTCTGTCCTGGGATTTCCCAGGCATGAATATTGGAGTGGGTTGCCATTTCCTTCTCCAGGGGAATCTCTCCAACCCAGGGATTGAACCCACATCTCCTACTTGGCTGGTGAATTCCTTACCACTGAGCCACCTGGGAAGCCCTTGTTCTGTTAGGGATGGTAACTTTTCAGTATATATTCTTTAGCACCATTAGAATGTTTACCATGCATATTATCATCCATTGAAAAAAATTTCATGTTTTACAGCTTTACACTTAAATTTGGTAAACCTTAACTAAGTTAATAAGTTTTTAAAAAATGGAATTAAAATATTCTAATCACTTTTGTCCAAATATAATAACAGTGAAATACTGTAAGAACTCTGACCAAGTTTTAATGCATAGTTAAATAAGAAAGTTATTTGAAGTCTTCAGTCTCTCCATCTCTAATACAAAGCTATTATGAAGATTGATGGAATAACTTTTGTAAGATGCAGAATCATTGAGATGGAGTTTTGCAGAGGTAACTCACCCTTGGACAGAAGTAAAATGAAGTTCAGCTGCAAAAGCAATAGATCTCTTTGTCCTGGACATTTGTTACTTACTCATCATTGGATCATTTAGGTTGAATTGGACTTGACTTATGGTGATCAATTATGTCATTTTGTATTATGGGACCAAATTCATTCTTGGATCCTTGGGGACCAAGTTTAGCATTAAATATGTTTGCAACAGCAACTTCATAATCCGCCTGTCAATTTATTCCACTGCCTAGTCATTCTCCTGCCTGTACAATTACTTTAGCTGAAGAAACTGTAATCAACATACCTTAAAATTGTGATGGCACATTACAGTTCACTTACCATTTCTACCAACACATATCTCATCACATTCGACCCTCTTAGCAACCCTGTAGGGGAGGCAAGAGAGACATTACAATGTCTGCTTCAGTCATAGTTAAATCGCCCAACCAGGAATCAGGGAACTGAGATTAGAATCTAGGTTCCCCCATTCTCCTTCCACCCAGTTATACATATTTTACCGTATGTATGTAAAATTTCAGAAAAGGGTGTGTTTGTGTGTAAAATCTGTTTTGTTATATTAGAACACAAAGACAATGTGTGTACTTTATCATAATTTCTCAGTTGTTTTTTCTTTTTTCTGAACGGAATTCACATGGGCATTGTTTCACCTGCTTTTTGAACTTACTTTGACAATTATATTACCTAAATTCACATGGGTAGCCAAAGAGGGTTCTTGTGCAATGCGGACCATTCATTTTCAGAGTCTCATTTATGACTCACGGATTTGTGTGGGCGTTGAAGAGAAACATCTAAAGAAAGAGGAATGGGAAAAGATTTCTTTCTATATTTAAATATAAGTAATAGAAAGAGGCTGAGCTAAGTTATAAATAACAGTAAAGTGAAATGTTCTCCGGAAAATCCATGGCAATATCATTACGGCTGCCTGGGAAATGTGACCACTTAAAACTCTGGTTTGGAAAACTGGCTTGTTGTAAAACAAATGCTTTTTTTATTGTTATAATTCCGTCAGGTCATTGTCCTGAAATACTCCAGGTTTACAAGTGTAACAATTGGTTTTATACAGTCCAGCAATTCAAGATGTGTGGTTTTTAACATGTATCATGTATGAGGAAGAGTGACTTAGGATATCATTCAGTGAGTCGCTCTGGATGGAGGTGGAGTCTTGTTATTTTTGGCAGCAAGATGTGAAGACACGTTTATTATTTCAAACGCTAACCAGTTATTGTATGACAAAGAAAATATTATTAGGTTCAAATTGCCATCATTATTATTCTTACACACGTTGATACAGGCACTAAATAGCACACTCAAGATCAGAATCTGGAAATTTGGACAATATCCACAGCACTGATGTGATTTTGTTGGGGTACTTCTCAAGACTGACTGAAGTTAAAAGTAATTTAGCTCGTTTTTGGACATTATCTAACTTGTTAGCAGAAGAAATCACCTAATCTGGGAAGGAAACGGATCACAATTTTGTGTGAGTGCTACAATCGCCTTTCTCCAGCTTACAAGGAAATACTTGCTCACAGGAAAATGTTTCACACTCCTTTTATTCAGTTCCAACTTGCAGAGTCATCTTGTTTCTAAAATGGTTTCAGAGCCAGAGATGGGAGGTGGCCACGCCAGTAAGAAACTCCTCTTGTCTTTGAACACGTGCCTTTTTAGAACTGGACCCCAAAGGCCAACAGTGCAACTGCATTCTAAATTGTTTTGCTTCCATCAGATATATTTAACAAGACTTAGCATCCATTTGAAGACTCCACAGGAGTTGTTCTAGTAATCATGCACGGTGTTCATAAATAGCTTCCACCCCTTCTGTACAGATGTTCTGAAAATACTGTCAGGAAGGCATAAAAGGACAGGTGAAGCGGGACTCTTCAAGTGTGAATGAACTCCTTCCACTTTTGTTTTCTCTTCTTCAAGACTGATTTAGCTAATCCAAGCTAAAGGAAAGCTAATTATTTTGTGTTTGAGTTAATGTGAGAGCTTACATTATATCCTGAAATGTTAACCAACATCTGAGATATTTACCAACCTATTATTGAACGTATAAGATCAGATCAGTCACTCAGTCGTGTCCGACTCTTTGCGACCCCATGAATCGCAGCACACCAGGCCTCCCTGTCCATCACCAACTCCCGGAGTTCACTGAGACTCATATGCATATACATATATATATATATGTATAGGTATACATGTCTCTGGAGTCTCCTCACATTCAGTTCAGTCACTCAGTCGTGTCCAACTCTTTGAGACCTCATGGACTGCAGCACACCAGGCCTCCCTGATCATCACCAACTCCTAGAGCTTGCTCAAACTCATGTCCATCGAGTCAGTGATGCCATCCAACCACCTCATTCTCTGTTGTCCCTTTCTCCTTCTGCCTTCAATCTTTCCCAGCATCAGGGTCTTTTCCAATGACTCAGTTCTTCGCATCAGGTGGCCAAACTATTGGAGTTTCAGCTTCAGCATCGGTCCTTCCAATGAATATTCAGGACTGATTTCCTTTAGGATGCACTGGTTGGATCTCCTTGCAGTCCAAGGGACTTTCAAGAGTCTTTTCTAACACCACAGTTCAAAAGCATCAATTCTTCGCAGCTCATCTTTCTTTATAGTCCAATTCTCACATCCATACATGACTACTGGAAAAATCATAGCCTTGACTAGATGGACCTTTGTTGGCAAAGTAATGTCTCTGCTTTTTAATATGCTGTCTATGTTGGTCATAGCTCTTCTTCCAAGGAGCAAGTGTCTTTTAATTCCATGGCTGCAGTCACCATCTGTAGTGATTTTGGAGCCCCCCAAAATAAAGTCTCTCACTGTTTCCATTATTTCCCCATCCACAAATTCTTTACCACTACACCACCTGGGAGGTGCTTCTGCTGCTGCTGCTGCTAAGTCGCTTCAGTCGTGTCTGACTCTGTGCGACCCCATAGACAGCAGCCCACAAGGCTCCCCGTCCCTGGGATTCTCCAGGCAAGAACACTGCAGTGGGTTGCCATTGCCTTCCCCAATGCATGAAAGTGAAAAGTGAAAGTGAAGTCGCTCAGTCGTGTCCGACTCTTAGAGACCCCATGGACTGCAGCCTACCAGGCTCCTCCGTCCATGGGATTTTCAAGGCAAGAGTCCTGGAGTGGGGTGCCATTGCTTTCTATATATAATTATATATTGTATATAACTGTACACACATGGCTTTTATCCTGGGAAATGGGTTATAGTGAGCAGAGCTACTATAGGGAAGTGTTAGCACTGAAAAAAATTGGCAAATATTATGGAAATATAAATGATCAGAGACACATGCATGCAAGAAATCAGAGATAAAAGTGCACATTCATAAAAGAGAATGCTAATGTAAAAACCAGGTAACAGTGGAGATCAGAAAGCTGAGTAGTTAATTCATAGTTTAAAGGGAAGTCAGGCACTAAATGTTTGAAAGTCAGGGCAGCCTAGGTATGACCCAAGACCCACAAGACTAAAGCAGGGGCTACAAATCTAATTCTGAGGGAAGATCTCCTATACACTCCCAGGAAGATGTGGACTGGACTATTCCACACAAAGTCTGTGATCCTTTGACTACTGAGTAGACTTAAGATCACCTAAATGAACTTTGTTACCAGGATAAATTGGATTACACATAATGGCTGTTCGTCTATGATTTCTTAAGCTCAGTTCTATCTCTTGGCTAGTGGCAAATGGCCAAACTGAAACATGGCTAAGGACAGTTGATGTATTTAAAGGTCAGGAGAAAAGCACCCCACCCCACACCTCAGAGGTGGAACTGAGTGCCTGCGTTGCAAGAGCCTGGGGAGGTTGCTATAGCAATATGATCACATAGCTGGAATCATTTGTGTACCTAACAGAATTTGAATTTCAAAGTCCACAGGAAGCACAATTAAAAGGACTTTCTTTGGCTTGCTGCATGTTTACAAGGCAGCTACTTAATGGATCAGATTGCATGTGTCTAGCCAGCCCTAAGAACCTGGGTAGGGAGAAAGCTGATATTACTGGCACCCTGGTGCTTGTTCGTTATAATAAAAAGGGGACTGGGGCTCCTAATACTGAGGATGAGGGGAAGATGAGGGAACATTTACAGACACTGAGCTCAGCCTCTATGTGTGGGCAGTCGCGAGGTTTCTATCTGTCACAGGGGCCTGCCATCAGAGCAGGGCTCACCCTGCAGATTCCAGGTGGAGAGTTGTTGAGCACGAAGGGAAGGGAGGCTTCCTCGGTGGCTCAGCAGGTAAAGAATCTGCTTGCAATGCAGGAGACACAGGAGATGCAGATCGATCCCTGGGTCGGGAAGATCCCCTGGAGGAGGACATGGCAACCCACTTCAGTATTCTTGCCTGGAGAATTCCGTAGACAGAGGAGGCTTGCAGTCTATGGTCCTGGGGTTGCTGAGTCGGACACAACTAAAACCACTGAGCACACACATGCACAAGGGAAGGGGTTATCAGAGTCGAAAATGAATGGGAAAGGAGTTAGAGGGTGGAAGGTGGAAGAGCAAATCCAGCATGCAGAAATCCAAAACACAGGTGAGGTTCCCAAATCCACTTTGTAGGATAGCTTACATATCAGACTTGAGGCAGGCAAAGGTCAGGACAGAGGCGAGTAGATGTCAGAATCGCGGTTCTGAGATGGAGCACTTGTGTCTAATCCAAGGATTGTCTCATCCCAGAGCTCTCTGTTTACTCCCTGCCAAAGAACTATTGCCTCCAGGTGAAGAAAGAGCTATACTCCACCAGCAATAATGGATTCTGACATGTATTTACAGGTCTTTTGTTGTTCAGTCACTAAGTCATGTCTGACTCTTTGCAACCCCATGGACTGCAGCATGCCAGGCTTCCCTGTCCTTCACTGTCTCCCAGAGTTTGCTCAAACTCATGTCTGTTGAGTCAGTGATGCCATCCAACCATCTCATCTTCTGTCGTCCTCTTCTCTTCCCACCTTCAATCTTTCCTAGCATCAGGGTCTTTTCCAATGAGTTCTTCACATCAGGTGGCCAAAGTACTAGAGCTTCAGCTTCAGCATCAGTCCTTCCAATGAATACTCAGGATTGATTTCCTTTAGGATTGACTGGTTTGATTCCTTGCTGTCCAAGGGACTCTCAAGAGTCTTCTCCAACACCACAGTTTGAAAGCATCAATTTGTCAGTGCTCAGCCTTCTGTATGGTCCAACTCTCACATCTGTACCTGACTACTGGAAAAACCATAGCTTTGACTAACAGACCTTTGTTGGCAAAGTAATGTCTCTGCTTTTTAATATGCTGTCTAGGTTTGTCATAGCTTTATTGATATCAAAATACGACCGATACCCAGGGATTAGCTTAAGACAAAGAGAGGGAAACAGCATGTCTGCATCCATTTCTATCAGTATCCATAGGAATTACAGCTAAAACAGACCTTGGAAATTTCCTTATTGAGTTGTTTTTTTTTTTTTTTCAGATGTGCAGTGTTACAGGCCATCCCTAGCTTCATGGAAGGGTGGGAAAGCAAATATTTAGATTTTCCAGTATTTATAGCAGACCTGGGAAGGGGAAAAGCACTTAGAATGGGTATTGGGCTGGGCAGTCAGTAAACCTGGGATGGCAAGTGTCAGCAAGTGGTTCCTGGCTCCATCTCCATGGCAGACAAACCAGCTGCTAATCAAACAAGCCTGAATGTGGCCTCAAAACTCTTCCCCACAGGGTTTTCCATTCAAATTCTACCAATTAGCCAATTCTGGTTCATGAGATAAAACCTATTTGTTCTTGATTATTTTCAGCCTTTATGGTAACTCTGAGGTATGACAAGAAAGCTCTTTTAATAAAGATAATAATGTGGCTTAAATATCCAAATCCTAGACACAGACTGCGGCACACTGCAGTCCATGGGGTCACAAAGAGTCAGACACGACTTAGCGACTGAACAACAAGACATACAGAAAGAGCTGGTCCTTGGTCCAGAGTCTTTATTTTACAGCTGAAAAAGTTGAAGCCAAGAGTGGCTAGGACTTTTAATCAGTCACCCAAAGAGCTAGTTGAACATGGTCCCTTTTAAAGCAGTTACCTTGAGAGGCTTTACACTTTTTCCAGGCTTGCTGACAGTACTCAGAGCATCTCTGAAGTTCTTCTTTTAGAATGTCTCTCATTTAGCTAATGAGCTGCTAACACAAGAAAATATAGCTCTTCTATTTTGTAGATGCCTTCTGTCTTCTTCCCCATCCTCTGCCCCCACTAACCAATGCTACCCAGCTCACCTACTCATTAATTCAACAGAAATGCGTTGAGAATGAGTGCACCAGATCCACTGTATGATTTGACTCCAAATGGCTCTGGCCTATTTTGGAAAACCAGATGCACTCCTGGTCCTTTATGTTCAGCTGACTATCTCCCCACCTTCCACCCCTCCCCCCGCATCATGCTAAGACTGGTTCATGGAACAAGTTGCCCATTTTAGGTAGTGCTCTAGAGTCAGTACTGCTCAATAGAACTTTCTGTGATATTGTAGATGTTCCAAAATCTGTACCACATGCAGCACTTACACTGGGATTAGCATAACAGAGAAACTGAATTTTTTATTTTATTTTAACTAATTTAAATAGCTACACATGGGTAGTGGCCACCATGTTGGAAAGCACAGTTCTGGATCTTTCCTCCATTTCTTCCCAAATGCATCCCTCTTTGTCTTCCAGATGTTTGTCTCAATCCCACTTCTGATGCATAGTTCTCTTCTCTCCTCTAGAGCCCCCATGTGGTTGCTTTCACCTCATTTCTTCACTGACTCAACTGCACTGTTCTAGTTTTGGTGATTCCATGATTCAGAGGGAAATGGTCTATGCTCTACCCCCAGGTCCGGGAACCTTCAGGTACTGGTCCCCTCCTGATCACCACATTCAAGGGGACAAAGAGATTCAGATGTTTGCCATCCTGCTAGAGACATTCAAAATAATGTCCTGAGGGCTCTTTCCCCTTTTGATTGGAGAGTCAGGACATTAGAAATTTGCCCTGGATCCTAGGATAGCTTTATCTTTGAGACTGAGCTCAACGGCACTGCAACAAGTAGTCCATGGAAGTCTTTCCCTCCATACACATAGCACACTTGGGAAACTAGACTGGACAACAATTCCCATTATTGACACTCTGCATGCATGTATGCGTGCTAAATCGCTTCAATCATCTCCAACTCTTTTGAGACCCCATGAGCCATACATACCCTGCCAGGCTCTTCTGTCCATGGGATTCTCCAGGCAAGAATACTGAAGTGGATTGCCATGCCCTCCGCAGGGGATCTTTCCGATCCAGGGATCAAACCCATGTCTCCTACGTCTCCTGCATTGGCAGGCGGATTCTTTACCACTAGCGACACCTGGGAAGCCCCCAGTTGACACTCTAGAGCACCTCAAGCAAGCAATCACCCATTAGAAAGAAGCGACATTTCATGGTATAATGATCCACTTTGGTGCTTTTCATGGATGTATATTTGTCTGAAGATGCAGAGTTCTTTCAATAGCCATTGTTGGAATCTGAGGTGTCGGAGGTGAGAGAGGGGGTGTTTATGCCAGGATATATGTCCTGGAGCTTTAATCTTTCCTAAGCATGTAGCTTGATGAACAGCGTATTAAGAGGAAGCAAACCACTTCACTTACCTCAGATAGGAATGTGGGCTCACACACAGAGGGTTTTCAGTAGCAAACCTGTGCCTATGAGCTGGTGAGAGTTTGGACTGAAATATTTTTTTGCCCCTGGAAGTTATGTAACAATTCAGCAATAACCCCTCATGTAGGTAGAGGCATTGTTAATAAAACTATTAAATTCTCCAGGACTTATCCAAAAGCCTCCTTCTAGGCAGGAGACACCCCTAGTGGCTGAACTGGCTTTGGGGCTCTCAATGTGGAGAGAACAGAGAGGGAGAGGAGAGAGGAGAGGAGAGGGAGGTTGGGGAGAGGAGGAGGTTGTCTTTGGAGGGAGGGCAGTATTCATGAGGATAAGCCATTTTTCCTCCCCACCCAAAGAGAGTGGGTGCTGGTTCATTACCATTCCTTGAGGACTCCTGGTTAAACATTGAAGATAAGAAAGGAGGTCCCACAAAAGTTTGTCATAAAGTTTGCGGTTTATTTCAGAAGGAAAGATTTGATGGTCTTGTTACCTGTTTGGCTATTGGCTGAGCCACTGAGTCCCCAGCCTACCCATTTGAAACTGACTGGTGTTGTTTTGAGGACTCCAAAGAGATCCAGTGCCATAGTCCTTTGTGTCCTAACACAGAAAGAATTCAGCAAAAGGGAAAATTACGGACAAGAAGGGATTTATTAAAATAGGACACTCCTGAGGTTTACAAGCAGGTGGATGAGAGAGCCATGCCCCCAGAACCTACTGGGCTACAGTTTTATAATCAAAGGAAAAGTGGAGAGGGGGAGAAGAACTTCTTTGTCTTCTTGCATAGACATCCTGTTTCCATCATCAGCTTCTCTTCCAGGTTGAACAAGGGAGTTTTCTTGTCCCTATATGGTCAAGCTAGTCCCACAGATAATTGTCTCCTATGTGTGCAGAGAGCATGTCCTAACTTACTGAGCTCACTGGGCAGGATGTGGGTTTCATGCCACCATTGTTTTATTGTTTGGGAGCATGATCTGGTGCTTTTGTCATATGGTTTTGTTGTAAAGCAAGACTGCTTGGTTTTGTGGTTAAGCAAAACTGCTTTCTTGAGTAATCATTAACTTATAGGGGTCTCCCATATTTTTTTCTACTTACAATCCCCTAGTGGGATTAACTGTTTAACCAGTTACTTTGTCCCTTTACTCTGTTCCTATCACAAGTGCTTGCAGATGGGCAAAGAACCCTGGGGAGAGGTAGCATGGTAGACAGAGTGGGGGTGGGATGGGGGCGAGACAAGAAAGATCTGATCCAAGCCCTCAGGCCCAAGGTTCGGAGGCTAGGGAAGGAAGAGGAAATCAGGGCTGCAGGGATACAGGAATGCTGAACTTGGAGTACAGTTGAGGAGCATGGGAGGAGGTGTGTCTCCCAAGTGCTACCAAAGCCAGGAGTTGCTCAAGTGCCTTGGGAGTGCTGAAAATGGAACTGGATCAATGGTAACAATTGGGAAAGGGGACCAAACCTCGATGCACGCTCTTGCTTAAGGAAACAGCTTTGCTCCTCTGCAGAGCTCAGGAATAAAAGGTGACCACTGAAGAGGGCAGACCACCCCACTGCCCCTCCTCCAGGCTCCTACAGCCACAGGTAACCCTGAATTCAGGAAAGATTTGAATCACACATGAGGGTGGAGTTTTTAAATGATCAGGACTGAGTTTTAATAACTGGGTCATGTTATTTAAATTACTAAAATTAGGCAGATTTACAGAGTTGGACTAAGATAACATGAAGGAAGCCCTTGAGCCAGAGCAGCAAAGCATAGATGGAGACAGGTATTGAGAAAGTAATGCCATTTCATGAATGCACCTGCATGGGTTGATTAACCCATCACTGAACTGGTTACACACTTAACTGGCCTTGGGGTGCAGGTGCTGCATCTCAAAGCTATGGGCTGAGTGCTGCACTGACAGCTGGGTGCCCTTCAGCATATCCTGTGAAATCTCCTAGTTCTCAACTTTCTGTTTGGAAATTGGGGTGCTAATATATCTTAAATCACACAGTTATGAGACTTATATGAAATAGTACCTGTATACATTCAAAAATTAAAAGAAGTTGCTCTTTTCTGTTCACTCCTCCATGGGTCACCTTCTTTGTACGATCTCCTTCATCTTAGCTCCAGGGTTGCTGCCTCCTGGCCTGGTCCTGACTGCAAAGGTCCTCCCAGCTCCCCTGTCCCTGACTGCTAATGACGTCAGCTTCTTTCCTGCCTTGGAGTTCTCCCAGACCCCTCTCCACTCCATGCTGGATTTATTTTCCCTTCAGGCTCTCAGTGGTGACCACCAGACATCTCTTCTTTTTGACTCAACAACATTTTGTCTTCCCCTTGAATATCCTGGGCCCCTGAGTTAGCACTGCCACTCCAGGACTCGTCTACAAATATGTAGGGACCCTCTGGGAAGGGCCCCTCTAGACCCCTACCCAGGTCGCTGACTCTTCTCAGCCACATTTGCCTGGAAAATTCGGGCCAGCTCAGCACAGAGCTCTGCTAGCAGACATTTTTATTTAACTGAGATGTGGGGACTTCCCTGGTGGTCTAGTGGTTGGGAATCCACCTTCTAAATAGGGGACTCGGTTTGATTCTTGATCAGGGAACTAAGATCCCACGTCCAACAGAGCAACTAAGCCCGAGCCCTACAACTTCTGAGCCCGTTTCTGCACACAACGAAGATTCCTCATGCCACAAGTAAGACCCAAAACAGCCGAATAAGTAATAATTTTTTTTTTAAACCTGAAGTATAACTTATCTAGGACCTCCCTGGTGGCTCAGCCATAAAGAATATGCCTGCAATGCAGTAGATGTGGGTTTGATCCCTGGGTCAGGAAGATTCCCTGGAGAAGGGAATGGCTACCCACTCCAGCCTAGAGAATCCCATGGACTGAGGAGCCTGGCAGGGGGTTGCAAAGTGTTGGACAGGACTTAGTGACAACAAAATAACTTATCTACAGTCAGGTATACAGAACATATGTGTACAGCTTGATGGACCTTTACATAGGTATATACCCGTGTAACCACTATTTAGGTTAAGATTTCTTTTAAAACTACATCACCCCCAAAAGCTTTCCCATGCCCCTTCCCAGCCAATAAACTCTCCCACCAAAGGTAATCAGCATTCTGACTTCGAACAACACCAAAGTTGTGTTTTGCCTGTTTTTGAACTTAAAAGCTGAGCACCAAAGAATTGATGCTTTTGAACTGTGGTGTTGGAGAAGACTCTTGAGAGTCCCTTGAACTGCAAGGAGATCAAACCAGCCCATCCTAAAGGAAATCAGTCCTGAACATTCATTGGAAGGACTGATGCTGAAGCTGAAGCTCCAATAGTTTGGCCACCTGATGCAAAAACTGACTCATTGGAAAAGACCCTAATGCTGGGAAAGATTGAAGGCAGGAGGAGAAGGAGATGACAGAGGATGAGATGGTTTGATAGCATCACCGACTCAGTGGACATGAGTTTGAGCAAGATCCGAGAGTTGGTGATGAACAGGGAAGCCTGGTGTGCTGCAGTCCATGGGGTCACAAAGAGTCAGATACAACTGAGCAACTGAACTGAATTGATAGTGAACAGAACTATAATGTGTATCCTCTTTAGTATCCAACTTGTTTTGCTCAACATACTGTCTCTGAGTTTTATCCTTATTGTTACATGTACCAGTGGTTTTTTTCCTTTTCCTTGCTGAGTAGTACTCCACTGTATGAACATACTACAATTTGTGTGTCCATTCACCTTGATGGCCATTTGAGTTGATTTCCATTTGGGGGCAATTATGATGAAAACTGCTAAACACATTCATATAATGCGTTTTTTGTAAGCACATGGCACTCAGTTCTCTTGAGTAAATACCCAAGAGTGAAGTCAGTGGGTCCTGCAGTGGGCTTCCCAGGTGATGCTAGTGGTAAAGAACCCACCTACCAGTGCAAGAGACCTAAGAGACACAGGTTCCATCCCTGGCTCAGGAGGACCCCCTGGAGAAGGAAATGGCAACCCACTCCAGTATCTTTGCCTGGAGAATCCCATGGACAGAGGAGCCTGACAAGCTACGGTCCATGGGGTCGCTAAGAGTTGAACGTGACTGACTTATCATGCCCCGCAGTAGGTGTGTGTTTAGCTTTAGCAGATACAGGGACATTTAATGAATGCTATTCATGCCCATACATAAATGAATGGAAGAATGACACTTTCGTGCCACAGCCAACTTTCATACACTAACAGAGGAATCTATGAATTTGGGGTTAAAAGGAGATTGTCCCAAATAAAACCTTTTAGACCGGGGCTGTCAGTGGTTTCAGGGCAGAGCATGAGGCTTTCAGGGGCAGGAAGGGAAAGAAGCTCCATTGAAAGACCCCCAGGGAGAGGCAGCTCAGAGCCAAGCGAGATAGGGGCTGGGAGGTGTTTCACATAGAACCGAGAGCAGGGATCTGGCACAGATGTGCGACCTACACACATCTGTGCCCACAAAGAGAGCAGTAGAATATGCTTCCAGGGATTCTCTGTCATGTTTCCTAATTGGTTGCCTTCACCTTGGGAGTCTTTAGTCATAAAACATTTAGCTGCCCAAACATTATCAATTCAGCCCTATGGATAATGGATCAGCCATATAACCCACAATGAGTGCAGCTGTCAGTCAAGGCCGCCCTGGAGAATACAATGGGCCCAGAGTCCTGCCCCCTCCCTCGCTGTTTCAGCCGCCCCACCTTGCTTAGACACCCAGTGCCACCCTGCTCTCTTCAAACAGGCTCTGAGCCCCACTCCCTCAGTTGCAGCTGCACTCACTTCAGTATTGACAGCCCTCTCCCACGCCCAGGAGTACTGGGGTATTTTCTGAATTTCAACAGGGAACTGTGGGAGAGGGTAAATGGATTGTGATTAATGGTGGAATTTCAGACACTGGGCAGAGGGGAAGTTGAGGAAAGAGCAATGGAGACATACCAGTCTCCCCGGATCTCACCTGCTTTGCCTTTGCATGTGATGGATCCTGTTGATAACACATCTCTGCATTTTGCTGCTACTGCTGCTAAGTCACTTGAGTCATGTCCGACTCTGTGAGACCCCATAGACGTCAGCCCACCAGGCTCCCCCGTCCCTGGGATTCTCCAGGCAAGAACACTGGAGTGGGTTGCCATTTCCTTCTCCAATGCAAGAAAGTGAAAGGTGAAAGTGAAGTTGTTCACTTGTGTCCGACTCTTAGCGACCCCATGGATTGCAGCCTACCAGGCTCCTCCATCCATGGGATTTTCCAGGCAGGAGTACTAGAGTGGGCTGCCATTGCCTTCTCTGTCTGCACTTTACGGTTAGACTTAAATTTAAAAATCTTTAACCTGCCTCTCATGGCTCTTTTTAAAATTTAATTGATTATTTATCTTTAATTTTTAACTTTTTATTTTATATTGGAATATAGTTTTTTGGAATGAATGACGCTAAAGCTGAAACTCAAGTACTTTGGCAACCTCATGCAAAGAGTTTACTCATTGAAAAAGACTCTGATGCTGGGAGGGATTGGGGGCAGGAGGAGAAGGGGACGACAGAGGATGAGATGGCTGGATGGCATCACCGACTCGATGGACATGAGTCTGAGTGAACTCCGGGAGTTGGTGATGGACAGGGAGGCCTGGCGTGCTGCGATTCATGGGGTCGCAAAGAGTCGGACACGACTGAGCGACTGAACTGAACTCATAGCTGATTAACGATGTTGTGATAGTTTCAGGTAGACAACAGAGTGATTCAGTTATACAGATACATGTATCTACCTCTGAGCAACAAGACTGAAGTTTACAATTTCTGCAAAACAGGAATACTAATAATTCCTATCTCACAGGGTTATTATGAAGATTAAAGAATCAAACGTGTACAAAGATTAAAGAATCTAATGTGTGCATAATCTAGGATTATAAAGATGATGACTTGTAAAGTCTTCATGATTTAGGATTATAAAGATGGTGAAGACTTGTAAAGTCTTCGTGTACTATGATTTAAGAGTGCCACTTTTGAGTCAAACAAACTTAGGTTCAAATCCCAGAGGTATGACCTTGAGGAAGTTACTCAGCTTCTTTAAGCTTCTGTTTCCTCATCTGTAAAATGGGATGATAACGACTGTCTTCTGAAGAGAATGGTTGTGAGACCAGAGTGCTCAGTGTGGTCCTGGCACTTAGTAAGCAGTCAAAAAGTAGACATAGTTGTGGTTGAAATCATTATTGTTACACAGTCCCCAAGGATTCGTTACCTTGAGACCTTGAAGAGATAGCAAAAGGCTCTTTTAGAAATGTGGAACTCACACTCTGTACTTACTGATAACAGACTCACAGGAAAAAGTATAGACAATGGCTCATGAAAGAAACAAGTGCATTTAATGTTGGTGCCTGTTTGCTCCCACAAAGCAGCATCCTTAGCTGGGAGGGGTTGCGTGAGCCATCCCAGCTCTGATCCTGGCCAGCCAGCCTTCAGGGAGGGTGCCTGCTGCCCTTGTGCCAAGCCAGCTGCTGACATCCTGGTTCGGAGCCCAGGGGCTGAGTCTTAGTCGTTGCTCAAGCTCCTGGCCCTCCGTTCTGGCAAAAGGTTGGGTTTTACTTGTTGACAGCAGGTAAGGGGCCTCAGAAGAGCCACTTTGTGCAGATGGTATCAGCTCCATGGCCTGCTGACACTCTCTGCTCTCTCCCAGGGTACAGGCAACACGAGACGAGCTTCAAAGCCTACCTGGGAGAGGTGGGGGTGGCCTTGAGTCTGTGTGGAAAACAATCCCCCATTTAAGCCCAACCAGACATTCCCTGTGACTATCATTCCCCACCAACAGCCCCTGGGACAGTTCAAGGTTGCTGGTCACTACTCCTCACTGCTTAGTTACTTCATGCCCAAGATCTAAAACAGCAGCAACCCCACCTCCTCCTCCCACAGCACACTGAAAGAGACAGGAGAGTTATGAGGCATCTGGAGTTCCCAGGTGAGATGACAGAGGCCAGAGGATGAGCTTTGCTCAGCGTCAGCCAGTGAGTAAGTAGAGGACCTAAGCCTCAGGTCATTTTTCTAAGTCTCAGGTTAATTCTTTCCCCAGGCCCTGCCTGGCATGGCCCCTGCTGACCTCCACACACACAACTCACTTCCCACTGCCACCAACCCTGGCTCCCTTACTATTCCTCAGACAAACCAGCCCTTTCCTACCCCTGGGCCTTTTCCCTCCACATATTTCCTCACCTTGGCACTTCCATGTCCTTGGATTTCAGCACACAGGTCATCACCTCCAAGAGGCCTTCCCTGATCACTCTAAAGTAGCGTTTACCAGTCACTCTGCAGCTCATACCCCAACTCAATGCCTTCACATCTTTTAGCCCAGTCACCTTGGTTTGTTTTTGTCTCCATCATTAAGGCAGTTTAGGAATTGTGTTCACTGCTGCCTCTCAGCACGTAGCACACAGCACTATCCTCAGCCTGCGGAAGCCAAGACCCTTGTACTTAGCACTGAACTAATGTTCCTGCAGCTGTGCCCTCCCCTGGGCTGAGGAGTTCACAGGGCCAAAGATATGCCCACCCGGAGCCCACCACCTCCCCTTTTGGACTATCCTGGGGGCACCCAGGAGCTGGGCATTCCCTGGCCACATGGCCCTACAGGGCCTGCATGGACTTCGTCTTCTCAAAGGCAGATCACATCCCGGCTGCAAGACTTGAGGCCTGAGGATGGCCCAGGGACAGTGTGTGCAGTGGAGGCCCCCTCAAAACACTGGGCAGACACAGCAGGATTGGGAGGAAACCGGGGCTTCCAGCTGAGGGCTAGAAGGCTGGAATAGGAGGAGCTCTCCATGCCCCTGAGTTTTAATGCACAACTCCAAGGAGCCCTAGAACTTCATTTGAACCTGTTCTTCCAGGTCATTGTGAGGTTGTATTATTGAATAGTTTCTTGGTTTGATCTATAACTCAGAATTTAGACATAGACTCTGTGGTTCTCCAATTACTCTTTCACCCAGAGCCTGACAATATTAGGGTGGACCTGCCAGCATATACGGAGAAGGCCATGGCACCCCACTCCAGTACTCTTGCCTGGAAAATCCCATGGACAGGGGAGCCTGGTGGGCTGCAGTCCAGGGGGTCGCTGAGGGTCGGACACGACTGAGCAACTTCACTTTCACTTTTCACTTTCATGCATTGGAGAAGGAAATGGCAACCCACTCCAGTGTTCTTGCCTGGAGAATCCCAGGGACGGGGGAGCCTGGTGGGCTGCCGTCTATGGGGTCGCACAGAGTCGGACACGACTGAAGCAACTTAGCAGCAGCAGCAGCCAGCATATAGCAGACAACCACTAAACATCAGCTAAATAAATATGTGAGCAAACAAAGTTTAGACCCACACACCAGAGATTCTAGGGCTTCCTTGGTGTCTCAGCAGTAAAGAATCCACCTACCAATGAGGGAGCTGCAAATTTGATCCCTGGGTCAGGAAGATCCCCTAGAGAAGGAAATGGCAACCCATTCCAGTATTCTTGCCTGGAGAATCCCATGGACAGAGGAACCTGGTGGGCTACAGTCCGTGAGGTCACAAAAGAGTCAGACACGACTGAGCAGCTGAACAACAGCCACCAGAGCTGCACTGTGGCCGCTGGGCAGTCTCACAGAGTGCAGCTGACCCTGAGTCAGATACACACAGCCCAGGTGCAGCGCTAGAGCCACGACGGGTCGAATCAGAGGGGGTCAAGCCCAGGGGATGACTATAGGACGGAATCAGCCTCACTAATGAACTCAAATTAGAACTGTAGCCAAAATGACCAGCCGTTTGCAAAGGTGGCTTAGAA
>NW_011494707.1:1659984-1664635 GCF_000754665.1 Bison bison bison | reverse complement strand
GGCTTAGAAGGCAGCTTTGAGCTTTCCTATGGATTTAAGTCCTTCACTCTGCCTGCAACCATTGACCGCATACGTGTTTAAAGCAAGGCATTAAGATACCCTCTGGCATATGGCCAGCTCCATCCTATTTTTCTAGAAATTAGGAAGCTTGTGCATAAGCCCCAGGAAGATAATAAATTAACAAAAGAAGAAAAAAAGAGTTAATTCCATAAAATGTAGAAACTGCTAAGTCAACTCCTTTAAAAACATTTTAGAGACTTTAAGGTCAAGAATTAATGGTCCGGTTACTTCAAAGGAATCAATTTATTTCTTCAGCATTCACTTTCAGAATCAATCACTTTGCGTCACCTAGAGGACTTAAGAAATTGAACTTGAGAGCGCATTACTGTAAAAACACTCATCAGTCTATGTATGACTTCCAGCTACTACAAGTCTTTTTCACATAAATCCCAAAGATAGTTGATTTCGTGTTGCTTTGCTCTAAATGTAACAGCTAGTGATAATGTGGTGCTACAGAGGTATTCTAAACAATGGGAAGCAAAGTGAAGGGCTTGTGGGGGTCAATTCAGACCCACAAACATCTAGAGAGAACCTACACAGGCCAGGCATGTGCTAAGTGCTGGCGGGCGCATTCAGTATCATTGAGCAGTGCTGGCAGCCAGTTCAGGAAATGCATATAGAAATACACATTTCCTTTTCCCTCTGCTGGCTGAGTTATTCCTGCAAGATGGGTTTGTTTTGAGTCCTGAATTATTTAAAGATTTATGCTGAAAATTTAGAGGGCAATAATTAGGGACCAGTGTACCTTTGGTCACATTTGTTAGGTTTCTGCTATGTAAAAATAATCAATTTAACCTAAAGGCTGATGCTAATGACCCAAACTGCAACAAATAGTTTGGGTGACCTTGGACAAGTCACTCCACCCCCTCAAGCTTCTGTTTGGATGGATGATCTGTAAGGCTGCCTCTAATGCTAAGAGTCTGGAAAACTCCATGTGAATCAGCACCACTTGTTTGGCTTCAGAAGCCAGACCCTCTGGATAAACAAGGGGGCATTTACCACTGGGCTTTTTGGCAGTTGCATACCCAGTGAACAGTGCTGGGAACAGATTAGTAAGTGCACCTTGGATAGAGAAAGCTTTAGTAATTCAAGCTTTTAAGCATCCTATTTACAGAGAAGTGGCTCTGGATTAAATAAACATTGAAATTACACACTCATCCCAAATTGGATTTCCATGCTGAGCGTCATTACTGGAGTGGAGGAGAGACAGCTGCAGCTCAAGGTTACCTGATTTCCTTAACCTTTTGCGCTAATTGGATCAAGGTTAAATTCCCCTAAAGTGTTAGTTGCTTCAGTTGTGTCCTATTTTTTTGCCACCCCAAGGGCTTTAGCACACCAGGCTCCTCTGTCCATGGGATTCTCCAGGCAAGGATACTGAAGCAGGTTGCCATGTTTTCCTCCAGGGGATCTTCCTGACCCAGGGATCGAACCCAGGTCTCCCTGATTGCAGGCAGATTCTTTACTGCTGAGCCACTAGGGAAGCCCAAATTCCCCCAGACTGCCACATAATTCACACGGCATTTGACTGGATGCAATGGGAAACCTGAGTGGGGCTACTGCTCATTTCAGGGGTGGGGGGTGGAGGGTCTAGTGATCTCACCCTAAATTTTCACTGACTTCATATTTGACCTTGAGAAACTCTTGTTCTGTAACCACTAAGGAAGATCTTACCCTTCTCTAACACTTTATATAAATCTATTGCTTATTTCTAATGAGAATCAGGTCAAAATTAATGCTTCCTTCAGCCTCTAGAGTCACCAAGGTAGAAATGTAGTAGTGGTTTCAGACCTTAGTGGCAGGTAGGAATCACTTGCAGGTAGGAGCTTGACAATTATCAATGTTGGGCCCCACCCAGGGACTCTGATTTAATTGGTCTGAAGGTAGCCTGGGCTTTAATTTTAGAAGCTCCCCAGGCATACTAGTGCACATCCAGGCTGAGAACCCCTGCTCAGGGAGAAAGTCAGATGGGGTATACTACAGACATTGTGAGCCACCCCAAAGTCATTCATGCTTGACACCTTGTCTTCTCATAAAAAAACTAGAGGACTTATCCAGCGGTCCAGTGGTTAAGACTATGCTTCCATGCAGGTTCCATCCCTGGTTAGGGAACTAAGATCCCAAATTCCACAAAGTGCAGCCAAAACGTTTAAAAAACAAACAACAGACAGACAAAAAAACTAGCAAGATAGAACATTTTCCTCCCCAGACTGCTTTACAGCTAAGAGGCCCATGTAACCTGGTTCTGACCAATGAGATGAAAGTAGAATTGGCTGGGTGGAGAATCCAGGAAAGCTTCTGAAGGGAGACTGCTCTTCCAGCCTCTTGCCCTTTGCTTTTTTTAATGTCTTACTTTTTTTATGCCCTTTACTTTTTTTAATGTCTTTTTTTAATGATATAGATGTGATGAATGGAGCTGCAGAAGCCGTATTACAATGAACTGGACAAGAACCAAATGCTAAACATAAAGGTGGCAGATAAGGAAAAAAGGAAAAGTGTCTGAATCCCCACCACACCCCCCTTCAGTGGCATCTACCAATATACTTTCTGACTCTATGAACTTGACTACTCTACGTAAGTCATGTAGGCTTCCCAGATGGTGCTAGTGCGCCAATGCAGGAGATGTAAGAGATATGGGTTCAATCTCTGGGTTGGGAAGATCCCCTGGAGGAGGGCACAGAAACCCATTCCAGTATTCATGCCTGGAGAATCCCCTGGACAGAGGAGCCTGACAGGCTACGGTCCATTGGGTTGCAAAGAGTCGGACACGACTGAAGCAACTTAGCACGCATGCACAGTATTTCATATAAGGTGACTCAAACAGTATTTGTGTGTACCTATAGATTTTGACTCTTAAATCAAGAGAAGCTATGTGTTTTTATTGCTGTAGGAGGCTCTTCAAAAGGTCTGCACTTTGACAGAACCATCTGGAGAATATCTACTTGATCAAGGTGATGGCTCTTGGAACATTGTGCTAATATGTAGCTACCCTCCTGACCCCAGTCCGCCTCACCAGAGCTGGCTAGGTTAAAGGCCTGGTGTGCCCAAGGGTAGGAAGGGTAGGAAGCTGAAAACTGAATGGTGTAGAACAGGGCTTCAGGAAACCTCAGGAGCTTTATAGAGAGATGTGACCTCAGAGGATGTGATCCTAGTAGTCATGTATAACTGGCCCAAAAGTCTATATGGCTGGGGTGGGAGTGGGCCATTTATAGCTTCTCATACTGCCTTGACAGCCTCACCTCTCTAAATCTCTACCCACACTTCCACACTAACAGTGAAGAACAAAAGATTCACTCTCTTTATGTTACCAACACCTAGCAGACCATCTGGCAGAGAGCAGGTGCTCACTAAATGAAGGAACGTTGGTCCTCATGGTCTGCTCACTCTTGTCTACATGTACAGACCTCCTTGACCCTTTCCTGTGTGGTAAGAATTTTAACCTGTTCTACCCTGGAGCTGGTGTTAAGAAAGAGAAATGGGAAAGCATCAGGAGAAACTTAGGGGTTGAGGGAGGTGACTTTTTGTCTGTAAGCATATGTCTGTCTGCTGATGGCAATAGTCCAGTAAAGAAGGAGAGGCCGAAGATTCAGAAGAGAGAGAGGAGAAACCAAGGGGCCAGGTCCTGAGAGGATGAAAGGGGCCTGAGTCAGGGCATGAGTGGAGGGCTGACCTTGGAGAAGAGACAGAGCACTTCCTCCACTGACACAGGAACTCAGATGGGCCCTATGTCAGTAGATGTGTAAGTCTGGCTTCCATTTTCCCTATAAAGTAGATTGTGATACCCTCAGCTGAGAATAATAGTAAGATAAGAGTACAGAGGTTTGAGAAAGAGAAGCTGGTATAAACCCACCATGACTCTCTTCCTCTTTTCCTATTTTCTTCCATGGTTCAGCCTTATTCATGACCTGCTGGCAGGCTTTTGATGACTAGTATAATTATTGACTTCAGCCTCCTTGGCCTGGATTGTGAGATCTGATCAATCTCTCCAGCTGACTTAGTTGTCTAATCCCACTCACACAGAGAATGGATGTGGAGTCACTGTCCCAGACTAAATCACACTGAGTTCATTCAGTTTCTCCCCTGTACCTCAGCATCGCCTGTTCCTACCCTTATCCTGACAATGGCAAGGGAAGACAAAGAGGCTATTTGGGGCTACAAAAGGTAAAATTTGGGAAATTCAGTGAAGTCAAAATAAGACCACCCAGATCCTGAAAATAGTGGGACTGAGAGAAGCAAATATAAATTCTGGGGTCTCTACACATCTTTCAGAAAAAGGCAATGGCAACCCACTCCGGTACTCCTGCCTGGACAATCCCATGGATAGAAGAGCCTGGTAGGCTGAGGTCCATGGGGTCCCTAAGGGTCGCACCCGACTGAACGTCTTCGCTTTCACTTTTCACTTTCATGCATTGGAGAAGGAAATGGCAACCCACTCCAGTGTTCTTGCCTGCAGAATCCCAGGGACGGCGGAGCCTGGTGGGCTGCCATCTATGGGGTCGTACACAGTCGGACACGACTGAAGCGACTTAGCAGCAGCAGCAGCAGCAGCTACACATCTTTTGGCAAAGCCACCAGCACTTCTATTAAGATATAT
>NW_011494707.1:1657837-1659884 GCF_000754665.1 Bison bison bison | reverse complement strand
CCCCAACCCCGCCTGCAACCCCACATCACTTCTCAACAATGATCAACATCTACTGAGAGCTTATCATGGACCAGCCACTTTACATACATCATCTCACTGAATTCTCATCCTGAAGAGGATATCATTATCACAGTTTCACTAATTGTGCAAACCAGTGGCAACACTTGGATTTGAACTCATCATATCTGTCTAATTCTAAAACTCACATACTTTGAACCACCCCACACACTCTGTCTACTATGCTATGGTAGGTCATGTGCTAGAGCCTTGTTAGGGTCAGCAAGGAGCGTACCAGGCAAGCAGCCATCTACCAGGACAGGGCTCTTATGGTTTCCCTACTAGGAATGGCAAGGTCAGAGTTCAAATCCTAGTTCTTCTTTTTTTTGCAACTTTGAACAAGTCACTCTCTTGAATCTCACTTTCTTCTGTTTGAATCTATACATTATATAATATATAATGCATGTAATGAGCATTTACTCTGCACTAAGCACTTTGGATTAACTAATTTAATCATCATATAAATTAGATTCTATTATTACTCCCATTTTATCGAGCAGGAAACAGAGGCTTGGAGCAATTAGGTGGCTTGCTCAAGGGTCCAGAACTAATGATAGAATCAGATTTAAATTCAGGTGTGGCTTACACTCCTAACCATGCAGCATAATTGTCTCTGCTAACACTTTTCTCATTTGTCTTGTTAAAATGAACAAAATGATATATGTGCAAGCATTTTTGTAAAAGTTAAGCATGAAACAAACGTTGTGTTTCTGAGCTGTTTTTAGTCTGGTTATGGTAGGAAAATTGTGCTGGAAGAGGGGCTCTGTGGAAATAAATGTCCCCATAAATAGAGGAATCTAGAATTCTGGCGCCAGCACCACTATACTCTCTGGAACCAAAGACAGGCAGCCAGAATGCTGTATTATTAGATAGTTCCACTTAACAGCATCCATTTTGTTCAGCTTTAAGAAAAAGTAAATCATGGTTAAATGTCTTTCCAAATCTCTTTAATTATAGATTAGCCTTGTCAATCTTAATAAAATTGTGCCTTCTGTTTGAGGTTTATATATGGGAAAGTGCTCGAAAGTGATTACTTTTATTTCCCAATCACATCATTTAAAAAATTCTTATATTCACAGCTTGATCCCTTTAACTCTATTCTTACTCACTTTTAATCTGACTCTTGTCTAAAACTAAATTATGGCTCCATGATACTGAACAGTTTAGATGTCACATTAGTGACGTGGTCATTGATTTTACATTTCTGTCCAGGTAAGTTGATTTTAAGCAGAAACAGTGCTTAAGAGGCCCGAACACTAAAAAAAAGTGCATTTACTTTCAAACAATCTGCTTTTATTATTATAATAAGATGAATTTTTAAGAATTAAGAAATCTTCAAGATTCCTGATTCTAAAGAATGCTCTTAATTGATGGTGAACAGCATCACCATCATCACCAGCATCACCTATTTTCTTAATTAGACTTAAACTTAATTAAAAAGTAGTACTTGCCTAAACTATATAGGGAAAATCTAGTCTATAGGAAATATAAGAGAATCCTAACTCCTCAAAATATTAACCGGAGTTTCAATTAAGAATGAAAAAAATGGCAGTGGAGAGAGTTCCTTGATTATGCAAGTTAGGAAAATTCTACTTTATATTGTTTCCTTTTTAGAGAATCACAATGTACTTAATTCAGGCTCTAAAAACTCCTGAAGCAGTGAGACATAATTTTTTATAACTGGGCATTTCCCAAACTTACTTGACCACAAAATGCTTTTTCCAAATAACAATAACATACCATAGAATTCATGCTCTGTAAGACTTTGGCAGTTTATTACAATTGATTCTGAAATAAAAATGACCGAGGCATGTGACCAAACCACTTCAACTTCCCAAGATGGGCCATGCTGAAAAGTTCAGCTACCTATGAATATAATTTTTTACCTAGAGATTAATCTCTTCATTAAAATTTATTTCATTGAAGTATAGTTGATTTACTATATGTTAATTCCTTCTATACAGAAAAGTGATTCACTTATACATATATA
>NW_011494707.1:1633869-1657737 GCF_000754665.1 Bison bison bison | reverse complement strand
TAGGGTCATACACAGTCGGACACGACTGAAGCGACTTAGCAGCAGCAGCAGCAGCAGCTACACATCTTTTGGCAAAGCCACCAGCACTTCTATTAAGATATATACACACATACATACGTATTATATATATATGTATGCATTTCCTTTGGCCACGTTGTGTGGCATGTGAAATCTTAGCTCCAAGACCAGGGATCAAACCCTGTCCCCTGCAGTGGAAGCATGGAGTCCTAACCATTGGACCACCACAGAATTCCCTTTATAAGACTTATAGTACAAACAATAATCTTAACATCCTAAGATTATTGTAACTTTATCTTAGTTAACCTCAGCCCATTCTACACACTGACATCACTGGAGATGTCCTACAATATGGGGGTGGGAGTGTAGGACATTGGGAAGAAACTAGGAGGAATGAGGAGTGAAGTTTTCCTCTAGGCCACATACAATTATCCAGGAATACCTCATAGAACACTGCTGGGAATCTCATACCTGGCAGGGAAGCAGAGCCATCTACAAAGAGGGGGTGAGGGGGAACTGTGCCCCATCTTTCTAGAACCAAGAATGGCGAGGGGCCTGAACATCCATCTGGTCCTGGAGAATCACAATTCTCGGCTTTAAACATAGCCCAGAGGAAAGGCCATGAGGCTCACAACTTGTGTGCAGAACTGACAGAAAACTCTGACCAGTATCATTCAGGAAAACCCCATGCCTTTCTCCTGCTAATTCCACGTCCACTGTAATTCCCAGCCTCTTGTCACTTTCGTTTATGTTCCTCCAGGGGCATCTTCACCCTCCAACTCCCCACAGTCAGAGCTTGTACATCTCAATGCAAATTTCAAATGTTTGACCACATTTTTTTTTCCATCAAAGTGACTAATATAGCACTAGAAATTTGGAGTTTTCCTTGAAAGAAGGTCTTGTGATGCAGGCCTTTGCAAAACAGTGACTTTGACATTATGGAATTTTACCCACAGAGAAGACTGCTATTTATTGAGGAGTTAAGATTTATGAGTTGTCATGTTCTTATGATGGGAAAGGGGATAGATGATTTTACAATCCGTATTCAGCCCTCTACCATTAAAGTATAAAATCATATGCAAGAGCATCTGGATAACCTCAAAACAGTGGGTGGCCAGAGTATTGGAAAAAATTAAAAGGAGGATGTTGGAATATAGGGCTGAGTCTGTTGAAAAAAAATTGCGTGGGTGACTTGACATGATATGGGAAACATCCTACTTCATTTGGTAGAGGAAATCCAGTGCTTCCACCCAGGATAGTGAGAGAGAATTGTAAGGAATTTAAGTTATTAAAAAAAAAAGGGAGGACTTCCCTGGCAGTCCATTGGTTAGGACTCCTTGCTTCCAATACAGGGGGCATGGGTTTAGTCCTTAGTCAGGGAACTATGATCCCACATGCCCTATGGCACAGCCAAAATATTAAAAGAAAAAGAAAGGAAGGGAAGGTGAAAGTAGAAAGAAAGCAACTAAGGTGTTGTAACCCCAAACATATGCACCCCTGGGTCACAAGTTCCTCTATCACTGGGCATCTAACCACTCCTCCCTAGTACACACGTTTATCTTTGTTCACCCTTGGCTTTCTAATGATTTCCAGTGGATTCCGGTTAGAATCCTAACAGGTCTTATCCAGTGGTCTTCAGTCAGGATCACAGTGAAAAACAAGCCAAAAACCCCATTTGCTCTCACTCTGTTTGAAGTACCTTCACATCAGCCCAACTTTCCACTTACGCTACTGACTAGATTTCTGGATGATGGACATAAGAAAGAAAGTGATTCTGTTGTCAAGCATCCTACAAAGCTTTGATATCATCCCCAAGATCTGAAACTATGTGCTGTCCCATTTGTGAGCTCATTAATCTCTGTTCTCCAGTGGGAGCTGTAAAATTACAAAGAACTGCTCAGTGGAGGTCTGTAATAGCTGTCCAATGGCAGCATCACCAACCACAGGCATACTTGCCTGAGCAGAATGGGATTGCCTATTAGGGGCAGGGAGGTCAGGTAGCAGGGGGTTTGAGCTCATCGAAGTACAGGCTTGTTTAGAATTTATTGACGTGTTGTTAAATGTGTTGCAGCTTTGCCTAGTATGATGGCTGTTTATTTATTGATTTTTCAAAAAAGCTTTCAATATTGTGGTTTGTTTATCAGGGAGCTTTGAGCTGTTAAAAGTTGACCTCAAAATTGATGTAATTAACTGATTTTAGTTTTCTCAGTTTAATTGATGTTGAATTACAGACAAAAAAAATGTGTGGGGGTGGGTGTAATTTTCTAGTTAGTTGGATGTCGTTTTTGGGTTTTATAGCCTTCTGGTTACTCAACAATAACTTTCCAAATGTTAGCTGTGCTTTGATTATTAGCTTTATGATGATTACTTTGCCATTATGCCTAATCAACAGCTGTGCGGAAACTCATTTTAATCATATTTTCCTGCTTAGAAATTAGCAGATGAAGGATAATTACTGTTGAATAGCTCCAGAGTTCTGATTGGCTGCTTCCTGTGTAACACTGTCAAAAGATGGAAACTTAAATGTAAAACTCTCGTTTTAACTTTCTAAATAAACAATAAGGTCTTGGCCTTTTTTTGAATCCAAAAGGCTGAGAAGGAGTTGCTCATTTCTCTACCCTGAGACCAATCATCTTCCAAATCAGGGTAACTTAATTAACTAGATTAATTAAACTAGGTTAAAGGTGCTCTTTACAAGACATGACTTAAGCAGCCACAGAGTCATGAAGGATGGCAACGTTTTTTAATCTCCAGAATTTAAGCAGTAGACTTCTTTCCACATATTTCACAGATGCATCAGAAGTTTCAATGAGACCAGGGCTGGGATGGCTTGGAGAGACCATCTAATCCTGGGTTTGCCTGTGGACCTGGAGGTATACATATACATGGACATATTTCTGAGAAACAGAGTCCAATCTTCTAGAGATTCCCCAAGGGACCATGACTGCTAAGAAGTTTAAAATCATGGGACAAACCTGGCTCTCTCACTTTACAGAGATGGAAACCAACAGGTCTCGGAGTCAGTGATGGCAGAAAAGGCATTAAGAAGCAAGCTGGTACCTCCCACCACCTCCTTGCCTCTCAGAAAATCTACCAGTTCCCCCAGTCTGGCATCACTGTTGTTGTTGTTCAGTCACTAAGTCATGTGTGACTCCTTGCAACCCCGTGAACTGCAGCATGCCAGGCTCTCCTGTTCTCCACTATCTCCTGGAGTTTGCTCAGCTTCATGTCCATTGAGCCAGTGATGTCAGCGATGCTATCCAACCATCTCTATTAGCACCCCCCCAAGTGATGGCTCAGAACCCCCTCATGGCACTGCCCTCTGCCCTCTGCTCTGACTATAAACTTGGGTGAGGCTGTGATGTGCGGTGAAACCCATTGGAAAAACAGGCCCTTCTGATCTAAAACAGTGACAATAGAAGGCAATAGACAGCTGGTTGTTTCCATGCTACGACTGCTATTGCACACAGAGAAGAATCTATGAGCCATGGCTCATTCCAAAATGAAACAGCAAATGTATAAACCATCAAGGACCAACTGTGCAGTTAAGTGCTGGTCTTTAGATTTAAACGCTTTCATGACCCCAAAGAATATCATGCTATTAATAATAACAAATAACAGCTTGAAAAAATGTTGAAAATGCACCCATATAACTTCATTGAATTTACTTAGGTTTCAGATGCTATTGATATTTGATTATGAAGTGCTCTTACAAAATTGTAATAAAAGTGGAAAGAATGGTTAAAATCTTCATAGTCTAGAATGTTTTACATGAAGAAGATCTGCAGAGCTGATATGCTTTAAAGTACTGGTATGCCAACTTTATGTATTAGAATCACGTGGAGAGCTTGATAAAACACAAATATTATCATCCTGGGCACCATTCTGGAGGTTCTCAGTCAGAAGATGTGGAAAGGGGCCTAAGAACTTGCAATTCTAAGTTCCCAATGAGGCTAATGCTGTTGGTCCAGGGACCACACTTTCAGAACCATGTGTCTAAAGTTCGTTTTTTACGGACATGGAGAACAGACTTGTGGTTGCCAAGAGACGGCAGGGGGTTGGGGAAGGGAGAAAGTGAGAGGTTGGGGTAAGCAGAGGTAAGCTATCACACATGGAATGGATGAACACCAAGGTCTTACTGGATAGCACCGTACAGAGAACTGTATTCAGTATTCTGTGATAAACCAGAGCAGAAAAGAATATATGAAAAAAATACATTAAAAAAATATATAGGGGCTTCCAAGATGGCACTAGTGGTAAAGAACCAGCCTGCCAATGTAGGAGATTTAAGAGACGTGGGTTCGATACCTGGATCGGAGATATAGATAGATAGATAGATAGATACACACACACACATACACACATATATATATTTATATTTATATATATATTCATATATGTGTGTATGAGTCTGCTGTGTGTGCTAAGTTGCTTCAGTCACGTCCAATTCTTTGAACCCCACGGTCTGTACCCCTCCAGGATCCTCTGTCCTCTGTCCATGGGGATTCTCTAAGCAAGAATACTGAAGTGGGTTGCCATGCCCTTCTTCAAGGAATCTTCCCAACCCAGGGATCAAACCAGAGTCTCATGTCTCCTGCACTGGTAGGCAGGTTCTTTACCACTAGCGCCACCTTACATACAACTGAATCACTTTGCTATATGGAAGAAATGCACACAACATTATAAATCAACTATGCTTCAAGAAAATAAATAAATGAAGCTCATGTTTATTAACTGTTTCTAGTTTCATAGTACCACATTCATACTCATCTGTACCACTAACCTTCAAACTAAACCATTCTGAAAGGCCTCCTGTCATCTAGCAACCATCCGTCTGCCTTACATTTCAGTATACGCACACCTGCGCCTGTCCCTGTCTCCACCCAGCACTGTGGACTCCTTCAGGGCAGGGGCAGGGGCATGGCCGGATTGTGTTCCTGTTTGTGTCTCCCACAGCATCGTAAAGCTTGTTGTCTTGATTTCTAATGGGACAAAGTTCAAAATAAGGGGTGTGGTCTACAGGATTTTAAGAATTCATTCTGGCCCTCAGGTTTTATGAGTCAAAAGCTATCTCTTGGATCTGGCCTTTGCTCTCATCTCCATGCCAGGTACCAGCTAGCTGATCACTAAACCCATTCCTCCCATCAATCCAGTGTACACAGCTGGTTTGCATCTCCCAGACTGTCTTGCAGTAAGATGTCATCATGCAACTGATTGCTAGTCAATGGATGTCCATTACCTCCAGGGCTGAACCACCCACCCACGCCACCCACCCACAGTCTTCCAGCCCTTTCTCCTGCCACTGCTGCTGCTGCATCACTTCAGTCATGTCCAAGTCTGTGCAACCCCATAGACAGCAGCCTACCAGGCTCCTCCGTCCATGGGAGTTTCCAGGCAAGAGTACTGGAGTGGGTTGTCACTGCCTTCTCCGCTCCTGCCACTGGCTTTAGGCAAATCAGCAGATAAAGCGATGATGAAGGACCCTAAGATGAAAGGAACCTGGGTTCCCAAATTGCTCGGGCACCCTTTTAATCCTATCATGTAAATGGCTTCTGTTGTCATATTAAGAAATTCTGTCACCAACCTGTCACCAACTGACAACGCTTACCTGTGTTGGGCTTCCCAGGGGGTAAAGAATCCACCTGCCAATGCAGGAGGAGGAAATGGCAGCCCACTCCAATATTCTTGGCTGGAAAATTCCATGGATGGAGGAGCCTGACTGAGCGACTAAGCACAAACACACCCTGTACTGTACGCAGCCCATATCCTGTGTGTGTGCTAAGTCATTTCAGTCATGTCCTATTCTTTGAGACCCTATGGACTGTAGCCTGCCAGGATCCTCTGTCCGTGGGATTCTCCAGGGTGAGAATACAGGAATGGGTTGTCATTTCCTTCTCCAGGGAATCTTCCTGATCCACGAATTGAACCTGGGTCTCTTATGTCTCCTGTGTCAGCAGGTGGGTTCTTTACCATTACACACAGCCCACATCCTAGGACTAAGGAGAGATAAGAGCCATCTAAGTTAAGTACCTCTTTGTACACATAACTGTTCATGCTGCTGCTGCTGCTGCTAAGTCACTTCAGTCATGTCCGACTCTGTGTGACCCCATAGACGGCAGCCCACCAGGCTCCGCCATCCCTGGGATTCTGCAGGGAAGAACACTGGGGTGGGTTGCCATTTCCTTCTCCAATGCATGAAAGTGAAAAGGGAAAGTGAAGTCGCTCAGTCGTGTCCGACTCTTAGCGACCCCGTGGACTGCAGCCCACCAGCCTCTTCCGTCCATGGGATTTTCCAGGCAAGAGTACTGGAGTGGGGTGCCATTGCCTTCTCCAAACTGTTCATGAGACACCCCCAAAATGCCTACACGTGCTGAACTTCTTCAGGAGAGGGGTGACAGAGCAGTCAGTGCCATCATAGCTGTAGTCTGGCTGCAAGTCTCTCCTGACATGAGAGGAGGGTTCAGGCTCCCTGGGGCCCTTGTTCTGGCCAAGGGAGATCGGGAGGTTTACTCACTGCTGGTGTAAAAGTCCTTAGGCACTAGGGAGAGCCTGATTGGTCTGCACTCTGAAGGGCCTCCCTGAGATTCTTTAGAGACCCTTTCGAGGAAGAAGAACTGAAGAGGAACTAATTATTTTGCAAGTGTCCTATGTCCAGGTGTTGTAGTGGACATTTTACATGTCTTTTAAAACTGCGTGTAACATCACTCTTACAAGTAGGGACAATGAGATTCAGACAAAGTGAGTCTTTTACTACGTCCTTTGGACTCCAAAACCAAGGTTTTTTCTAGCATGTTGTTTTTGCTTAATCGCTCAGTCCTGTCCATCTCTTGGACAGCCCTGTCAGACTCCTGTCCATGGGATTACCCAGGCAAGAATATTGGAGCGGGTTGATATTTCCTTCTCCGGGGGCTTTCTGACACAGAGATTGAACCCGCATCTCCTGCTTGGCAGGTAGATTCTTTACCACTGAGCCACCTGGGAAGCCCCTTTTCTAACGTATCATGTAACATGTCTAAAACCTATCCTAGAAACATGACACTTGGGAGACTGCAAACCTCATGTGATAGACATTTTTTAAAAGCAGCAGACCCCAAATTTTGGCCTGGGCAGAATGTGCTCAACTACTCAACTCTATATCCCAGATCCTTTCCAACCAGGGTTGGATGGATACACAACTCATCCTCGCCAATATGGTATAAATAGAATTGTTTAGGTAGAGCTTCTAGGAAAGCTCCTTACAGTAAGACCAGACACAGCTAGAATATACTTTCTGTTTCTTTATTTTCATGTACTTTTTATATTTTGCCCTTCTTTTTCTTCCTACCTGAAATTCAGATGTGATGTCTGGAGACAGAGTTGATGTTTGTAACCATGAGGCATCAGGATGACATCACAGGACTGCTTACCAGTTCTGTGCTGCTTCCCACTGGATTTCTTTTACATGAGGTAATAAGAGCAACAACACATTTGTTTAAGCCACAATTTCTTCAGGTTTCCTATTTCTTCCAGTTAAGTAAGATTCTAAATGTGAACCAGTCTGAACTAAACTCTCTGAACCGGTCTACTACAGAAGCAGTAGTAGATTCCTGACTCTTCTTGCTAAAAATACATATTGGATCTCTTGGCTCCTTTTGTGCCTCAAAACACATTCTCTAGAGTTTCTCTGGAGGGTCCCTAGAAGGATAGAGACTGGAGTATGCAGGCTGAGATTCTGTGCCTTAATGAGCACCAGCAAAAGGGTAATGTTGCCTGTGGTTTCTACCCTGAAGGGAGCTTCACTAGCCTCCCACTGCAACTGAACTCCCCTACCCCACCTCCAGCATGAAACCAGTTACATATCCAAACTGACCCAGAAAAGCACTTATATCTACATGCCTAAATAGCCAAATCATGGCACATGTTATTTCTCTTTTAAGTAATAGTTTTTCATCTTCTCTCAACTAATCAATATTCTCCAGCTCCATATGAAGTTTCCAAATGAGTCTAATCACACGAGTGACCTAGCAGTAGTGACAATAGTGAGGCATTGTGCTTTGCACAGCTTCTTGAGCAGCCACTAGTCCCAGGAAACAAAGCTAAACAGTCTGAGAAGACTGTTTATGAGACATGTTTGAAACATCCCCAGGGATTTTCCAAATAACTGGAGTAAACTATCCCAAAGCTTAGACTCTTAGGACAATAATAAGCATTTGTTACCTCCTGGTTCCTATAGGTCAGGAATTCAAATGGGGCACAGCAAAACCGACTTGGTTCTTCTCCTCAAATTCCAGAGCCTTGGCTGGAAAACTCAGAGGCAGGGAACTGGAATCATGGAAAGACTCATTCTTTCACTTGTCTGGAGGTTGATGCTGGGCGCCCTACTGGGACCATCAGCCAGAGCATCGACGTGATGCTTCTCCAGGTGGCCTGAACATGATTCCAAGAGTGAGTGCTGCAAGAGATAGAGCCAGGTGGAAGTCATATCATCGTTTATGACCTATGGTTGGAAATCATCCAGAGCCACCTCTGCTGCATACTATGGGTTCATTGGGAAGGCATGTTCATTGGGAAGGCATGTTCATTGGGAAGGCATGTTCATTGATGGAGGCATGTTAATGTCACATTATAAGAGCATATGAGATGGGAGTTTTATATATATACACACATATATATATATATATGCACTTATCTTTGGAGAATATAATGTACCACAATGTTGAAATAATTTGGGTGCCTTACTTTTATACCAGGGGGTGGAGGTGGGGAGGAAAGGCAAGAGGTAGGAATATATGGTTATTGTCATAGACCTGGGGAAAATTGAATTACCTCTCAAATTTACAGTTTTATGTATTCTCAAGCTCTTGGTATCCTAGTCAGTTTGGGCTGCTCTAATGAAGTACCATAGCCTGGGAGTCTTATAAACAACAAAAATTTATTTCTCACAGCTCTGGAAGGTGGGAAGTTCAAGATCAGGGTGTCAGCATGGTCAGGTTCTAATGAAGGCCCTCTTCAGGGTGGCAGACTGCCTTCTCATTTTCTCCTCATGTGGCAGAAAGAAGCCAAGAGAGCTCTCTAAGGTCCCTTTTAAAAGACACTAACTGTTCCATTCATAAAGTCTCTACCCTCATAATCTAATTACCTTCTAAATGCTATGTCTCCAGTATCTTCACATTAGGGGTTAGGGGCTTCAACATATGAACTTGGGGGTGATATAAACATTTAATCCGTCATACCTGCATTTATTCTCAATCTTTAGGCTGTAAGAACTGCTATACACACTTTACATTATAATGACCCACAGTTCTCAGTGTCTTTTTTTTGTCCCAGCTCCTCCTTCAAGCTTCAGTTTATAATTCCCCTCCTTAGTAGAGCTAATCTCCCCTCCCCAGGGGAGTACTTTCTGATTCTACTCCTTGCCCTCTTTGCCAGGCTCACAGAATTTAAGACATCATTTTTGTAACAGCTAAATACTTACATGATTCCCAGTTGACGGTAGTTAATATCAAATGTTGGTGGGGCAGTATTTAATATTCTATTCTCTGATGTTCTTTTAAGCATCTAGTATTTAAGTGTAAATTTTAAATTATGTCTAGAAGTATCTATTGACTTACTGTAACTACAAATCCAAGATGTAGTAAACATGCTCAGAAGAGCTTGCCAAGATGTTACTTCTAAGAGCCTATTAAGGAGCTTTAATATTTTATTTTGGATTATGCAGATAAAGTTTATAAACAAGATTGTTAAAAAATAACAGGGATGAGAAGGCTTACTATCTCTTTATATCTGAGTAGAGGGAATAAAATGGGAGTTTATATCTCCACCAAATTAGTTGAGGACTGGGGCCATTCCTATTCTGTCCAGGTTAATATAGAGCACCCCCCCAACCCCGCCTGCAACCCCACATCACTTCTCAACAATGATCAACATCTACTGAGAGCTTATCATGGACCAGCCACTTTACATACATCATCTCACTGAATTCTCATCCTGAAGAGGATATCATTATCACAGTTTCACTAATTGTGCAAACCAGTGGCAACACTTGGATTTGAACTCATCATATCTGTCTAATTCTAAAACTCACATACTTTGAACCACCCCACACACTCTGTCTACTATGCTATGGTAGGTCATGTGCTAGAGCCTTGTTAGGGTCAGCAAGGAGCGTACCAGGCAAGCAGCCATCTACCAGGACAGGGCTCTTATGGTTTCCCTACTAGGAATGGCAAGGTCAGAGTTCAAATCCTAGTTCTTCTTTTTTTTGCAACTTTGAACAAGTCACTCTCTTGAATCTCACTTTCTTCTGTTTGAATCTATACATTATATAATATATAATGCATGTAATGAGCATTTACTCTGCATCAAATCCTAGTTCTTTTTTTTTTTTTGCAACTTTGAACAAGTCACTCTCTTGAATCTCACTTTCTTCTGTTTGAATCTATACATTATATAATATATAATGCATGTAATGAGCATTTACTCTGCACTAAGCACTTTGGATTAACTAATTTAATCATCATATAAATTAGATTCTATTATTACTCCCATTTTATCGAGCAGGAAACAGAGGCTTGGAGCAATTAGGTGGCTTGCTCAAGGGTCCAGAACTAATGATAGAATCAGATTTAAATTCAGGTGTGGCTTACACTCCTAACCATGCAGCATAATTGTCTCTGCTAACACTTTTCTCATTTGTCTTGTTAAAATGAACAAAATGATATATGTGCAAGCATTTTTGTAAAAGTTAAGCATGAAACAAACGTTGTGTTTCTGAGCTGTTTTTAGTCTGGTTATGGTAGGAAAATTGTGCTGGAAGAGGGGCTCTGTGGAAATAAATGTCCCCATAAATAGAGGAATCTAGAATTCTGGCGCCAGCACCACTATACTCTCTGGAACCAAAGACAGGCAGCCAGAATGCTGTATTATTAGATAGTTCCACTTAACAGCATCCATTTTGTTCAGCTTTAAGAAAAAGTAAATCATGGTTAAATGTCTTTCCAAATCTCTTTAATTATAGATTAGCCTTGTCAATCTTAATAAAATTGTGCCTTCTGTTTGAGGTTTATATATGGGAAAGTGCTCGAAAGTGATTACTTTTATTTCCCAATCACATCATTTAAAAAATTCTTATATTCACAGCTTGATCCCTTTAACTCTATTCTTACTCACTTTTAATCTGACTCTTGTCTAAAACTAAATTATGGCTCCATGATACTGAACAGTTTAGATGTCACATTAGTGACGTGGTCATTGATTTTACATTTCTGTCCAGGTAAGTTGATTTTAAGCAGAAACAGTGCTTAAGAGGCCCGAACACTAAAAAAAAGTGCATTTACTTTCAAACAATCTGCTTTTATTATTATAATAAGATGAATTTTTAAGAATTAAGAAATCTTCAAGATTCCTGATTCTAAAGAATGCTCTTAATTGATGGTGAACAGCATCACCATCATCACCAGCATCACCTATTTTCTTAATTAGACTTAAACTTAATTAAAAAGTAGTACTTGCCTAAACTATATAGGGAAAATCTAGTCTATAGGAAATATAAGAGAATCCTAACTCCTCAAAATATTAACCGGAGTTTCAATTAAGAATGAAAAAAATGGCAGTGGAGAGAGTTCCTTGATTATGCAAGTTAGGAAAATTCTACTTTATATTGTTTCCTTTTTAGAGAATCACAATGTACTTAATTCAGGCTCTAAAAACTCCTGAAGCAGTGAGACATAATTTTTTATAACTGGGCATTTCCCAAACTTACTTGACCACAAAATGCTTTTTCCAAATAACAATAACATACCATAGAATTCATGCTCTGTAAGACTTTGGCAGTTTATTACAATTGATTCTGAAATAAAAATGACCGAGGCATGTGACCAAACCACTTCAACTTCCCAAGATGGGCCATGCTGAAAAGTTCAGCTACCTATGAATATAATTTTTTACCTAGAGATTAATCTCTTCATTAAAATTTATTTCATTGAAGTATAGTTGATTTACTATATGTTAATTCCTTCTATACAGAAAAGTGATTCACTTATACATATATATATTATTTTTTCATATTCTTTTCCTTTATGGTTTATCACAGGATATTGGATATAGTTTCATGTTCTATATAGTAGGACCTTGCTGTTTATCCATTCCACATACAATAGTTTATATATACTAATCCCATACTTCCAACCCATTCCTCCTCTACCCCCTCCACCGCCCCCTCCCCAGTGAATTCGGTGATGTAGAATAACATATTCAGGAAGATCCCCTGGAGAAAGGCATGGCAACCTTCTCCAGTATTCATGCCTGGAGAATCCCAAGGACAGAGGCTAGCCTGGTGGGCTACATTCATGGGTCGCAAAACGTAGACATGACTGAGCAACTAACACACACAAAGAATAACATATTGATGGAAAACACACTCTAAAAACCCTACAAATTGAATTTAGTGTTATTTATTTATAACACATCTTATTTATTTATCACATCTTATTCCAGAAAGAATTTGCTGTAACCCATAACACTAATAGAAATGGTGAAATATAATGGAATCAATCAAAAAATCAATTGAATGATAAAACCAAGGCCAAATTAAGTAGAAATAAATATGGGGCAGGGGCAACCAAGCACAAATTATACAACTAAACTTTAAATTTAGTTCTGCGCTCTCCAGCAACCAAAACCAAAAAGGATTTATGGCCATTTACATAATTACCATGATGAAAAAAGAGAAAGCTTTGACAGGTTCATAAGGAAAACAAGGCTTTTTTGGACTGACTGCTAAAAGGAATCATTCAAAAGGGAGAATTTCATAGAAGATAGAATGCTTCCAAACTGTTTTCCAAATTCAGTAACAAATTTATGTGGCTAATTCTGATAGCATTTCCAATGATGATAAAGCTCAGGCCAAATATTAAACTCTGCAAAGTTAATGGCTTCCATTTGTCTTTGGCTGATTCAGGAAGACAAGTTACAGATCTAATAAAGTCATGAAAATCCGACAACAAATTAGCTTTGTACTTCACCATTTTCAGAATTAAAATAACTGGCAAGAAAAGATAATGAGCTCTTTTTAGTTAAATAATAATAGTTAACACTTATATAGAGCTCTCTATGTGCCAAGCAGTGTTGTAAGCACTTTATATGTATTCATTCATTTAATCCTCATAATTCTATGAGGTCAATATTATTATACCATTTATTTTACAGATGAAGACATGCAGACCCAGAGACTATGTGCTTAAGGTCACAGAGCAGTATTAACACTGTCTGCTTGTCACTTGCAATTGAGGCCAACTTTTCCATATGGATGGAAGCCAGTCTTTGGCAACAGAGTGAAGAATACTATTCTCTTCAATCTATACGATCAGAGGAATCATGTGATTTGTCATCTTTATGTCCCTAGAGCTGGAGAAGGTGTTTCAGCGGCACTGTATCCGTCAAGTCCAACCAGGAACACAGACCATCCTGGGGACTTAAAACAGAGAGAATGAAATACAAGAGACTGGTTACACAGCAACAGCTCAGAATCCTCAGGGGATGGTGAAGTAGCCTGGTGACTAGCGACAGAGGGAAGGAGGAAGTGTTCTTATGGGAGTCTGGGTGCTGGGGTGGACCACCGCAGACCTATGGGAGCATGTAAGAGCTGCCAGAGCCCCCACCTCGGCTTCTCCCTTCAACTGCCCTCCATCCTCCCACTGGCTGAACCCTGCCAAATCCCACTAACAGAAAAAGGCACCCTCCAGCGATCAGCCCACCTATGTTATAAGGCAGCCTTCCTATGATATAAGGTAAACAATCCTGTAAATTGAGGTCCGGACCTAAAAGTAAAAATGCCCAAGACTGGCCCAGATATTAAAGTTAACATGTAAAAACTGTGTCTTCCAGTAGCTGAAGCTAAAGGGTTTCAGAAGGCAGGTCACTGTGTAGATACAGGCCTGTTCTCTAAATTCCTGGTCTAGAGACGCTGCTGCTGCGGCTAAGTTGCTTCAGTCGTGTCCAACTCTGTGCGACCCCATAGAGGGCAGCCCACCAGGCTCCCCCGTCCCTGGGATTCTCCAGGCAAGAACACTGGAGTGGGTTGCCATTTCCTTCTCCAATGCATGAAAGTGAAAAGTGAAAGTGAAGTCACTCAGTCATGTCCGACTCTTAGCAACCCCATGGACTGCAGCCTACCAGGCTCTTCCGTCCATGGGATTTTCCAGGCAAGAGTACTGGAGTGCGTTGCCATTGCCTTCTCCCTAGAGACGCTAACAAGGGGGAAATATTCTTTTTGCTTGAAAGAATACATATGTAAAATAATTCATTCTGCAGGTAGCAAAACCATGGTATTGTTACTCAAGAAAGGGCTACAGGTTGAAAATATAAACAGAGTCATACACTTAGGTAAATTAATTCCATAAAAACACATTTAGCATTTATGAGGTTCAAGTTGCCAAGGCAAAGATTCCTACATGATGTGGCCATGGCTTTCTGGAGTGCTGTAAGCTCTTCATAGATGTGCTCCCAACTCTGATGGGTCCATTTTGTCCCAATTGAGCCCCACACATACATGGTGATACCTGTCCCATGGAATGATGAACAGAATGGGTCCTATGACTCATGATCAGCAGTATAAATGTTCCTGCAGGAAGAAGAGTGGCCTAACAGCGAATCTCACAACTATAGCAAGATGATGTGTTGACAGGAAAGGAACAAGTGAAAACTTTCAGTAGCGCACAGTCAAGCAGACAGGAGCATAGTAGACATTCAAACAGCATAGCAATGAGGGGAAGGTAGTGTGCAAGCAAGGGGAGTTCTTCAAGTGAGCTTCCCAAAGTACTAGTCAAAATGGCACCAGTTCACAGAGAGATGGAAAACCACTGCTCCACAGGGGCCCAGACACAAAGTCTACCGCCATAAACAGGTTTCTAAAAACCCCAGGGTTAACATATGTACCCAATACCTAAAATATGAAGTAGAGAATGAGAACTGTCACAAATGGGAGATAATGTTAAGAGGATTCTGAGAAGAAAGAGATAACTTCCAGCTGGGGTCACTGGATTTGGAGATGAGTTTTATAAATTTTGGAGAGGAAGTGACATTGGAGCTGTGTCTTATATGTATATTTTTAATTGGAATATAATTCACAATGCAGTGAATCATATACACACACACACACACACACACACACACACACACACATATTCCTCCTACTTGAACTGCTCTCCTACTGACCCCTCACCCCCTCCCACCCTCTAAGTCATCACAAAGCACCAGAGCTGAGCTTCCTGTGCTTCACAGCGGGTTCCCACAAGCTGTCCGTTTTACACATGGTGGTGTGTGTATGTGAATGCTAATCTCTCAATTTGACCTACAGAGACAGAAAAAGAGAATTACTGGTGGAGGGCACAGCAAAAGGGAAAAGACAACACTGCTAAAGCAGGGGGTTTGGCTGCTGTCTCAGGCAGTCATTTATTGAAGTGAAGGATATAGGAAGGAAAGAGTGAAAAATCAAGATGAAAAGGAAATTTAAGATTACACCTAAGAGGCTCTTTAAAAATTCATTGTTGCATAAATCTTCAATGAAAACTGTTAACGGCAATTGTGGATATTTGACTACATTCATTATATTTTAAGGCAAGTCTCATTGAAGAGTTATCCCATGCCATTTTACATTAGAAGCAGAGTGCTGGGGAGATGGACCACAGCCCTGCCTGGGGACTAATGGGAAGCTCAGAGTCAGTGCCCCAGTCCTGCTGCCCTGTAACTATAAGGTCACATGCAGGATCCTGAGCAAAAACACCAACCTCACACTATCTAGGGCTACAGAATATGTGAAATGTGAAATATGTGAAATATGAGAATATGTGGAAGGAGGTATTAACAACCAATTTCTCCTTGTAATGAAAGAGAGGCAAAGAATATATTACTAGCTTCGAGTTAAAATAATGGAGTGTAAAAATGTTTCACCTTATGAAATTATTTCATTGTATGAAATAATTTCATGCTATCTGAGTTTTCTGCCAGTGTGAGCATTTGGCTGGTACCTCAGCTTACTGACAGATATATTCTAACTTCAACAATCTGACCATTTAAAAAAGTATGAGTGAAAAAGAAATTTATTCAGCTGACATAATTGCAATTCTAATTTCAGATCTTCTTGGCCTCACTAAATATCTCTCATATTTACAGTTTGATTTTTATATCTCCAGCAATAGAAAAGTTTGCCATGAGAAATTAACTGATGAATTGTTATGAAGCAAAATTAAATATAGACAGCTAAGTCACTGACAGTTTCCTGTATTCATTTTGTGTTTCAGAACCCAGTATATACTTCTTTTCTCAAGCATGTACCATTAGCATATCAATGTGAATTAGATGACTTAGTTCATGTAAAGAATGTTACAGAGTGAAGGAGGGGAAAGGATTTTTTTTGTTGTTTTCAGAAATGCATACAAAAATAGCTGGCCTATCACATTATTACCTGAACCATTATTAATGGGTTACCGAAAGTGGCCACAAAAATGACATAAATAAAAGCTTTATGTCCTCAGAAAAATTTTGTACTTATGGTCTAGAACAGAGTCCAGCTCTGTTTTCCTTATAAATGGGCTCTTAATACATCGGATGTTGGTGGAGGGAACACAAGTATTTCCCCCAGGGGTTCCTTTGGCCTGGTGCAAGTCAGTGAGATGGTACGAGACTTCTCCATTCTTTTTAACCAGAATTGGATTCACAAGGCTTGGATCCCACTTTCAGCACTGCCAACAACTTCCTCTGTGATTCGGATGTTTTAACCTCTCTTCACCTGGAAAAAGGTATAAATGATGATTTCAAACCATTTCATAAGAATGTAGGAAGGAGAGAACACAACAATGCATGGGGAAATATTTTGAAAGCTGAAAGGCCAAATACAAATGTAGATGTTATGATTTTCCTAAGAGCCTGAATACAACCAACCTTTTGTTTCTAGTTTCAAGCATGGGAGGAAGACTTCTATTTCCTTTTGTGCCTAAATTGAAAAGATACAAACCACCTTGATGCTTTTGAATTGTGGTATTGGAGAAGACTCTTGAGAGATCCCATAGACAGCAAGGAGATCAGTCAATCCTAAAGGCAATCAACCCTGGATACTCATTGGAAGGAGTGACACTCAAGCTGAAGCTCCAATAATTTGGTCACCTGATGCAAACAGCCAACTCATTGGAAAAGACCGTGATGCTGAGAAAAAGAGAAGAGGGTGGCAGAGGATGAGATGGTTAGAAAGAATCACTAACTCAATGGACATGAACTTGGGCAAACTCCGGGAGACAGTGAGGGACAGGGATGTGCTGCAGTCCATGGGGTGACAAAGAGTTGGACATGACTTAGCGACTGAAAAACAACAACAATCTTATTTTGACTTTTCGTCTACTTCAAGCATTTGGCTTGAAGAAGCCTTTGGTGGGAAAGCTGCCAACTGATAGAGCTGAAAGGAAATCCAGACTCCACTCCAAGTCTGGCTAGTGTAGATGGAGAGAAGAGAAAACAGTGCTGGAATTTCCAGTCTCCGAGGAAAGACTGAGTAGGACTGCAGAGGTAACTAATCACGCAACCTGTTACAGACCCTACAGGGAACCGGATTTGGTTTAAAATCGAACAACATTGAGGCATGACTTGACTCTACTTAAAGCTAATCTTTAAGAGAGTCTCAACTCTTGAGGCAGAAATTACACAGGCTTTGCCTCAAGCATGAGATGACGTGTGCGAGTCTTCCCACCTGGGGAACTGGTCCCTGTGAAGTTTCCCCTGCCTGGAGAACATGGTTTCTCCTAGTTTTGTCCTTTCTTAAGGAGCTCTTTCTCAGGGAAAACTTTGCAGCTGACACCCCCACCCTACTTCAATCCAGATCATGTCCAGTGTGAAAACTCACAGATCCTGCACTTCTTTTTTTTTTTTTCTTGGCTTCACTGGCAAGGTTTGATCTTAGTTGCTCCAAGCAGGGATTGAACCCTTGTCCCCGGCAGTGGAAGCTCAGTGTCTTAACTACTGGACTGCCGGGGCAGTCCCTGCATTTCTCCTTTATAATCATGGATCTTTGTTCGGAATTAGTGATTCATTAATTTGACTGATTAGCTCTGTTGTTCTCTCCCCTACCCCCACCTCCCCACCCCCAGCAAGCTTCCTGAGGACAGGGAACCGTTTGATTTTATAGTGTGCCCAGAACAGAGTAGAATGCTCAGTTCAGAGTGGGCCCTAATTAAATATTTATTAAATGAGTGATGAAAGCAATATGATTTGAATGTCAAAGCAGAATATTTCAGATCACAAATCATTTCTAGGTAGACATATTTATGCAGATATACACTATTTACCATAAAACCCTCAATGTACAAGGCCATATTGCACAGGAGGGAGACCATGAAACGAGGACATTAATGAATCAACTTTAATAGCAAATTAGTAGTAAGGGGAAATGCTGCACATCCAAAAAGGGGGTTCTTAGAAACCGGATGGTTTACAAGGTCCTAACTGGCCATGTTTAGACCTTTTAAAGGAGGGACGTGAGAAGAGCAGAGTTACTGCTTTCCAGGTTTGAAGGCACGAACTCACAGCAGACCTCGGAGAGAAGTTCCCTTCGGGACCAGGTACCATATGAGACAACAGAAAGTTGCATGATGGGCCACCCTGTCTTTCTCTAGCTGTCAGGACACTTCCAGAAGCACGTGCAACAGCAGCCAGTCTGCTTGTGTTCTTTTTACTTTCTTCTGTTCTATAAAGTTGAAAAATATGGCTTACTTGGCATTCATTCACATGAATGTAAATAACAAGGAAGATAAATTTTTCAGAAAATATTCTTCAAGCACCACAGCAAGACAAAGCAGTTAATTGTTCTTAAACTTGATTAAGCTGTACTCCAAGAGACTGTGCTCTTTGGATAAATTCAGTTCCCATCTCCCTTCCCATCGGGTTTTGTTTTCTTTTTTAACTTTTGCACACACTTATTTACACACAGTTTGGTGCCAATTTTCAACAAAATAAGGTTTCTTTTTAATTTCTATATTGTGACCTTCTTTTATCTTTCAATTATTCTATGGAACATACAATTAAATTCCATCTTCCTCACTAAGTGGCTTGAATTTATGACTTCCTGGGAGCTAACATATTTATTTGTGTGTTAGACAAATAAAAAGAATACGGATGGTGAGTAGTGAAGATCATGGGGGTTTTTTTTGGTGCTTTTAAAGCTATAGAGTTTCTTTTCTTTCCTTCAAAAGGTTGTACACAATAAATTACATGGCAAACAAAAATGAATTAAGTGAGACTGAGAGATCAGAGAAGAAATAAAGAGGCGCCAGTTTCTGTGGAGGGTCTTTAATGGATAATGCTTTGGGACTATCAATTTGGAAAGAAAAAATCAAATAAAAATCCATTCCATACTCATTTTGCAGACCTCATCCTTTTCTTTATTTTCATAGAAGTAACTCTGCCAATATTCTATTGTATATAGGATCATATTGTTTTCCTACTGTGTCCTAATATTCTGCAAACAAATTCTAACTCTCTTAAAGGCAGACAGAAATTAAACAAATTAAATGCTGTTTGTTAAGTAATTTCAAAATAAGGATAAGCAGGACACTTTCACTTACACATTGTCAACCATACAACTTCCCCTTTACTTTCACCATTGATCCTACTATGACTAGCAGAAATCCTAAAAGATCAGATAATAAAAACCCAAAGAGGTCTTCACATTTTTTTCAACTTTGTACTCAAAGCCCATCTCAAGCTATGAACTGCTTTCATCCTTGAGATTGTCTGAAACCCATTAATTTTATTCTTCCTTTGGGGAAGTAAGAACAAGCCATGAGCAGAGAAGAAACTGCCATTTGTTTCCCTCTGTGGAATTTCTCCTTTATTCCATTTAGTAGCAGCTGGGGCTGAAGACATGGGTTTATTCTATGCTGGGGAGGAATAATTTATTTCTCCATGATGGTGAGTACCTAGCAGAGTTCCTTGAACACAGAAAATGTTCAGTGCAAATCTGGCAAAAGAATGGGTGAATGAAAGAATAATACAATTTTCATTGTTTTAAAATGAATCATTTCCACGCTGTTATCTTACACAGTTTAAAACCCCTTGTTACCTAGTCTTTACAAAATAGGTTTTTGGCTTCCATATAGAGAAACAAGGGCTTCCCAGGTGGCACTAGTGGTAAAGAACCCACCTGCTAATGCAGAAGATGTAGGAGAAGTGGGTTCAACCCTGGACTGGGAAGATCCCTTGGAGGAGGGCATGGCAATCCACTCCAGTATTCTTGTCTGGAGAATCCCATGGACAGAGGAGCCTGGCAGGGTAGCAATGAATTGGACACCAAAATTAGAGACACCAAGGGAACATTTCATGCAAAGATGGGCTCGATAAAGGACAGAAATGATATGGACCTAACAGAAGCAGAAGATATTAAGAAGAGGTGGCAAGAATACACAGAAGAACTGTACAAAAAAGATCTTCATGACCCAGATAATCACGATGGTGTGACTGCTCACCTAGAGCCAGACATCCTGGAATGTGAAGTCAAGTGGGCCTTAGAAAGCATCACTATGAACAAAGCTAGTGGAGGTGATGGAATTCCAGTTGAGCTATTTCAAATCCTGGAAGATGATGCTATGAAAGTGCTGCACTCAATATGCCAGCAAATTTGGAAAACTCAGCAGTGGCCACAGGGCTGGAAAAGGTCAGTTTTCATTCCAATCCCAAAGAAAGGTAATGCCAAAGAATACTCAAACTACTGCACAATTGCACTCATCTCACATGCTAGTAAACTAATGCTCAAAATTTTCCAAGCCAGGCTTCAGCAATATGTGAACCATGAACTTCCAGATGTTCAAGCTGGTTTTAGGAAAGGCAGAGGAACCAGAGATCAAATTGCCAACATCCACTGGATCATGGAAAAAGCAAGAGAGTTCCAGAAAAAACATCTATTTCTGCTTTATTGACTATGCCAAAGCCTTTGACTGTGTGGATCACAAGAAACTGTGGAAAATTCTGAAAGAGATAGGAATACCAGACCACCAGACCTGCCTCTTGAGAAACCTATATACAGGTTAGGAAGCAACAGTTAGAACTGGACATAGAACAACAGACTGGTTCCAAATAGGAAAAGGAGTACATCAAGGCTGTATATTGTCACCCTGTTTATTTAACTTATATGCAGAGTACATTATGAGAAATGCTGGGCTGGAAGAAGCACAAGCTGGAATCAAGATTGCCGGGAGAAATATCAATAACCTCAGATAAGCAGATGACACCACCCTTATGGCAGAAAGTGAAGAGGAATTAAAAAGCCTCTTGATGAAAGTGAAAGAGGAGAGTGAAAAAGTTGGCTTAAAGCTCAATATTCAGAAAACTAAGATCATGGCATCCAGTCCCATCACTTCATGGCAAATAGATGGGGAAACAGTGGAAACAGTGTCAGACTTTATTTTTTGTGGCTCCAAAATCACTGCAGATGGTGACTACAGCCATGAAATTAAAAGACGCTTATTCTTTGGAAGGAAAGTGATGACCAACCTAGATAGCATATTGAAAAGCAGAGACGTTACTTTGCCAACAAAGGTCCATTTAGTCAAGGCTATGGTTTTTCCAGTGGTCATGTATGGATGTGAGAGTTGTACTGTGAAGAAGGCTGAGCACCGAAGAATTGATGCTTTTGAACTGTGGTGTTGGAGAAGACTCTTGAGAGTCCCTTGGATTGCAAGGAGATCCAACCAATCCATTCTAAAGGAGATCAGTCCTGGGTGTTCATTGGAAGGAATGATGCTAAAGCTGAAACTCCAGTACTTTGGCCACCTCATGGGAAGAGTTGACTCATTGGAAAAGACTCTGATGCTGGGAAGGATTGGGGGCAGGAGGAGAAGGGGACAACAGAGGACGAGATGGCTGGATTGTATCATCAACTCGATGGACATGAGTTTGGGTAAACTCCAGGAGTTGGTGATGGACAGGGAGGCCTGGCGTGCTGTGATTCATTGGGTCACAAAGAGTCAGACAGGACTGAGGGACTGAACTGACTGACTGAAGCAACTTAGCGTGCACGCATAGTAAAACAAACTATGGCAGAGAAATATTGTGGCTTTAGGAAGGCTTAGAAAGAAGGATCTGTGCTCAACTAAGCTTCACATGAAGTAGCTTTGTCTGAGTGACACTTCGGAGCTTCTCCAGGAGGAGGGATTGCTTTGGAGTGTGAAGCAAAAGTAAGGTGCTCCCAGATGCAGAAATATTTAGAAAGTTTTCATTTAGGAGGAGGAATGAAATGTCTAAATCACCCAGCACCCTTCACCTTGTTCCATAAGGTTATTAGAGAGATACAGTGTGACTTACTCCGAGAGAAATCTTTGCTTTTACTGACCTACAGTTTTGTGTGTCTCTATATTCTTTCCTTTGCTTTTACTTTTTTCTCTCGATGACTACGGAATTTCCTGTTTGGTTTCTCTACAAGGGACCAAGTGTTTAGCGGTGAGGGAATTAATAAATCCTAAGTCTACAAAGATGACTGTTTCAGACAGCCTTAATAAAAGCACAAGTCCCTAGCTTCTTGATGGTGCCACTTTCTTTCAAGAAGCTGCTGAAGGCCACCACCCAGCAGACACACGGTGTGAAGGACCGTGTAACTGCCTTCCCTCCCTTTTCGACAAGGTGCTTAACCAGGGAGGGAGTGGTGACTACGCGACCCCATGCGCTAAACTGGAGCACAGACTCCCTTAAAGGCAAACTTTGCAAACAAAAATAACCTTGAAAAAGACCCTTAGATTCATACCAATGCTCAGAACGTTTCCAATTTCCCTTGACATTTCACGGATGTGTTACTTACGCAGCAGGAGAGGCCTCCTTCCATCCCAAACCCAAATCCCTGTTCTGTCCCTCGAGCGCAGTGGGGACTTGTCGGATGAGCCCTTGGGAAAATAGGTTCCCCTTCTCTCCTTCGTGGCGTCAACTTGGGTCACCTTGGCCGAGTCGTCCCTGTCCCTCTGGGAATACTTCCGTGGTGCCGTGACCTTAGCCTCTTGGAAGAATTCTCTACGTGCTCTGGAGATCTACTGGGGGTACTGGATTCCCAGCCCTCTGGATTTGCCTGAAGGGAGAACCATCCTGCGGTCCCCAACCCCCCCAAGCTCTGGGACCGCGGCGGGGTTGAGCTAGCCTTTATTGGTCATCATCCATTTTTAATCAGAAAGATCACAAGAAGGAGGGTAAACGAATCCCAGTCGCAAGTCAATTTAAATAACATTCCTGGGGAAATTCAATCACTTAAAACTGACACACCTACGCTAGCAAGAGCCCCCGCCCGTGTGGCTGGGAAGAGTGCGACTGCTGAATTAATCAAGATCAGGGGGCTCCCAGGCTGCGCGCAGAGCGTTAACCCTTCCAGCCCCGGAGAGTATCAAGAGGGGCTTGGACGAGCGCGGCCGGCCGGAGCCAAGATGCCCAGGGCAGCCCCACGCAGGCTGCCTCTGCCATCTTGGGCGGTTCCGGACGCCCAGCGCCCGTCCGGGGCGACTGGAAGCACGGGGTTGAGGTCAGAAGCTCAAGAGGCAGTTCGGGCGGCGGGAAGCGGCCGCCTCCCGCAGCTTCGGCGCGCCTCGGGCTCCTCCTTCCGCCCAAGCGTGGCCGAGTGAGCACTGCTCCGGCCGCAGGTAGCAGGCGCGCGGGAGGCGGCGCACAGGACCCGATCGGAGCGCCAGGGGAGGGGCCGACGGACAAGCGGACAGACGGACCTCCCGCCCCGGACCCTAGCGACGGTACGCGCCGGCCATGTGGGGACCCGGGATCACGGCCGAAGGCGTGTCGGTGGCTCCCGCGCCGCCACCGCTGCTGCCGCTGCTGCTGCTGCTGGCCCTGGCGCTGGTGGCG
>NW_011494707.1:1633602-1633769 GCF_000754665.1 Bison bison bison | reverse complement strand
GCGGGGGCTGCGCGGAGCTGGCGTGCGGCGAGCGGGAGCGCTGCTGCGACGCGGCCAACGCCACCGCGGTGCGCTGCTGCAAGCTACCGCTGCACGCCTTCCTCGACAACGTGGGCTGGTTCGTCCGCAAGCTCTCGGGGCTGCTCATCCTGCTGGTGCTCTTCGCC
>NW_011494707.1:1614125-1633308 GCF_000754665.1 Bison bison bison | reverse complement strand
AGCTGCCCAGCTACGAGGAGGTCAAGTACTTGCCCACCTACGAGGAGTCCATGCGGCTGCAGCAGCTCAGTCCCGGGGAGGTCGTGTTGCCCGTGTCAGTACTCGGCCGCCCGCGAGGTGGCGGCGCTGGGGAGTCCGACGGCGGCGGCGAGGGCCGCTTCCCGCTCATCTGAGCACCCGCGGCCTCGCGAGGACCACGCGGACAGAACAGGGCCGGGGGCTGTGGGTGGGACGCCATGGCCCGGGTGGCCGCGGCCGCCGCCAGTTGCCTGAGACCCCCGCCTGTCGCCCGGAGACTGGGTTGAGGCCACCCCCACCCCCGCTTTCCCAGGGATGTTAAGTTTCCCTACATTTCATTCGGTTCAAGGAAACGTTAGGCACGCGCGGCGGGGAGGACCGCCGCAGACCAGTCCGGAGCACAACTTTAGAGGACGTCGCCGCCCTCAGCCTCCCTTTGGCTGGCTTGTGTTCACTCGTAAGTGCCTGCTTCCCGAATGAGAGGACACAGGAGCCTCTGGAGAAGGGCAGTGACCATTAGGGATGCAGGGGAAGGGGCGCAGTTCCACTCCTTTCCCTCTCGCCTGGACAGGTCGAGGTCTCCCAGGATGGGCGGAGGGCGAGGAGGCGAGCCAGGACTGGAGACTGCTGCGCGCGGGTCTGGGCCAGCAGCACCTAGGTATGGTCGAACCCTCCCTCGCGGAGAAACCCCCTCAAACCCTTCCGTGTCATCTTGGCACAGCATAGTCACAGCTCACAGATTAGTAGGGGGACAACCGTGATATCTGGCTAGTTGCTGTACTTAACACAGCTATTACGGCACATCCAAGACCGTACTCATAATAAGGTACAGTTGAACTTTTGATTTTTCAGTAACTGAGAAGATATTTATATTTATTTGTCTTTTATTTTTATATTTTTACCATGTATTAAACGCATGGTATTTCTGCAGTCAATGACAAGGTAATCGTCTCAGCGCCTTTTTTAGGCCTTAATGGCCCAGAAATTGTCTCACTCTGTCATTATTGTTTCATAAAATGCTGGATATTATTTCATTTACAACGGAGAAAAAGAAGAGGCATGGTCAAACAAGAAAACATTACGTGATTAAATACATGAAGGATACCTTATTTTCACTATTTGAGAAAAATATATTTTATTTTTAGTACTGTGGCATAATATATAACTTTTATAATAACTATACATTATGTATGTAGCCTAGGTGATAGTTGCGTGTAAAATGGACTGATACATGTAGACCATACTACAAAGCATGATGTCATACACTTTCCCTCCATTTTTCATTTGGAATACACTTCACAACATAGTACAAAACGTAAAAATTTGTTGTGACTTGTAACTTTTGTTTAAAGCCATAATTGTGCTGTGTGGTATTACAGAAGGATTAGGTCAACCTCTCTTAAGAAAAAAATGTCATTGTATCAGTTCTGCCATTCTATGAAATGTCCTTTAAGCAAATGGTAATATAAAATAATGCATTAAAATGCATTATGTATAATGTACATATGCGTATTGTCTATGTACAGTATACACATTGTATATCTTATAGTTATTACAGTTTGTGATTATCAAGAAAGGAAAAGAAGGAAAATAAATTTAAAAAGGTTTTACTGCTTAGGGAAAGATGAATATTACATTGAGAAAAATTACACAATGGACCTCACACGTGTATTTAGAAAAGTTGTTCTTATGATTGAAAATTTCTGACAACCCTGAGAAATCTTAAAATATCTGTATTAGAAAAAATTATTTAATTACTTTAAACTTTTTAAAGCTGATTGAAAAAGTATGAGTCTAAGAAATCTTAAGATGTCTGAATTGTAAGAGAAGAGAATGGTTTATTCTAAACTTCTAATAGCTAATGCCCCTGTCATTAAAGTGAATCATTTGAAGTGTATCAAAACAGAAAAACATTAAAATCTTTCTCTGTGTGCAAATTGTATTAGATGTATAACTATATGGTACTGTTTTAAAATATGAAATGTGTGTCTTTATCATTTAAAAATATTTTAAGCTGTGAATTGGCAAAAGCATCAGGAGTTGAGACTGTATCAACTTTTACTGAGAGTGGTATAGGGTTTAATGAAATCACATTATATTGAATGATCACAAATATTAATGTTACTCTAACACTGTACATTTTATTTATATGTGGTTGTCAATACCACCCACCATTCAGACAAACCAGAAAGTTGCCTTATTCCTTTAAGTGATTTATCCTTTGAGGGCACACTTTTAAAAAAATCACCCGTATCTGAAACATCAACATGAATATCCAGGTACCAGTATATAAAATATATCCTCCATGTTGTTACTACTAATATCTTGAACTGTACAACAAAATCTTGTGAAAATACACATGATATGAATCAAGATGTTTTTCTTGTACCAGCTTATGAAACATTTCTCTCCCTAGAATTCAGAAGGTCTCTAATGTGACACCAGTCACATGATGAGATTCTACTGAATTTTAAAAGTAAGAGTTTTACATTTGTTTTTTTTCCTACACATCATACAAGCCTTTATTCACATCCCCCAGTTCAGTAAAAAAAAAAAAAAGAGTTTGACTCTACTTTGGTTTTTTCCTTATAATTCTTTGATTTACCAAGCACAGTTCTGTTCAGGCATAATTTTATGGAGGAAAAAAATACCGAAGATCTATTTTTATTAGTGATAAATGAACATACTTCATGGTAATGCACACACATATTTCACCTACCATATTAATATACACAGAACCCATGTGTTCACAACGCTAGAACATCCAGATAGGAACATTTTTAAAGCACTAATGGCAGTATCTTGGTGTTAAGTTTTATACATTTCACCCGGAAGTTTTTTATTTCGTAGAACTAGTACAGAGTCTGGAGAAGGCAATGGCACCCCACTCCAGTACTGTTGCCTGGAAAATCCCATGGATGGAGGAGCCTAGTAGGCTGCAGTCCATGGGGTCGCTAAGAGTGGGACACGACTGAGCGACTTCACTTTCACTTTTCTCTTTCATGCATTGGAGAAGGAAATGGCAACCCACTCCAGTGTTCTTGCCTGGAGAATCCCAGGGACTGGGGAGCCTGGTGGGCTGCCATCTCTGGGGTCGCACAGAGTTGGACACGACTGAAGTGACTTAGCAGCAGTACAGAGTTGGACACGACTGAAGCGACTTAGCAGCAGCAGCAGCAGTAGGAAAATAGAAATGTAGAAAATAGCTTTATTCTTTCACCTGAAAATAAATCATGATGAAATGCTGACTTTACTTATTTTTTAATATTCTTCTCTATATAATGTAGAACACAGATATATCTATAGAGATACAGACATATCTACATAGATACATAGTCTGTGACATAGTTTTTGCAAGGCTGCTACATACATGCAAACCTTAACCAAAGTACCTAGAAATGCCGGATTCTCCAGTACTGACTGACTTTTCCTCCTGATTTTCAGCTATCGAAGTAATTCGCATACTAAAACATTTTTTATTTTCATTGACTTCACATGACTAGGGAAATACTGGCCCTGGATATGGTAAGAATCCATCTGGAATGAGAGAAAACATGATTGATTTTCTAAATCGTGTGTGTATGTGTAATCACCAGTTGCTTAAAAGCAATTTATATTGGTGTTCAACATCATAACCAAGGGGAAAATGTCTTCTTGAGATGTAATGATAGTTTTAAGAGACCGTTGATTGCCACATTCTGCAGATATGCGTGTGCTTCAACCAAGGAAAATGGCATTGGCAATTATGCCAAAGGGCATAAAGTATACTGTATAAGGAAAACAAGATTCAGTTGTAAAGGCCGAAGGGAACATTAAGGAGATGGCCTCAACAGTTTAAAAGGCAATATGGTAAGTATCTTAATGTTGTACTTTATGTATATAGTTTCTCTCAAGTGAAATTAGTAAAAGAAACAATCCAGAACTGAAACTGATGTGTTATAAACATGAAGATTGTGTTCAGATTTATATAGTATTCTAGACTGACTTGTAAAAATTTCACGAATTATAATTAATTTGAATTTCAAGATTGAGAGAAGCAATGATGAGTTGTCTTACTTCGAACAATCCAACATTAGCCATCTCTCCAAGAATGTAAGTCGCAGACAACCAATCAATAATAGAATATTTGGCAAGTTTATGTTGAACTCACTGGTTTAAATTTATGTTTTCATTCTGGTTTCATCCATTGGTGAAAAGGCTAACATGGTAGGCTAAGGGATTGTATTTTATCAAGCAAACATTAAGTCAGTACCAGCTAATTGCAAGAAACAAAGGCATCCGTTCTTCCATAGAAATGGGAAGGATGTCTTAATTCTGTTTTCTTTAATTTTGCCTATAAAATAATAAAATCAAATAAAACCAATACCTTTGATTATACTTAAATCCATAGAGAACTTAATTTTACTTATTCTCTTTTACTTACAGAATTCACTTAATTTTATGGTAAAAATTATTCTATGGAGGATATTTAGGCTTGCCATTAAACTAAAGATTATCACTTTTTCCCCTCCTAGCTAAGCACCTTCATTTGCTTGATATCTTCGAGTTCTTATTTTCTTTCTTTGTGTGTTGTTCTTTGGATTTTCAGTAGATGATTTCTCTAAAACTCCCTGGTGGCTCAGACGGTAAAGTGTCTGCCCACAATGCGGGAGACCTGGGTTCAATCCCTGGGTTGGGAAGATGCCCTGGAGCAGGCAATGGCAACCCACTCCAGTACTGTTGCCTGGAAAATTCCATGGATGGAGGTGCCTGGTAGGCTACTGTCAATGGGATTGCAAAGAGTTGTACACGACTGAGCAACTTCACTTCATCTCTTAGAACTGCAGGTTACTCTTTGCTATGATTTAATATCACTCTAGTTATGCCTTGGCTTTTTGCATGAAGTTTCTTCATTTGGTAAAGCAGTATTTCCTAAGTGTTTCCTTTGTATTCTATTTGCATCTGACTTCTGTAGGTTTCCAGTTTTGAACCGGGTGATTTTTCCCTTTTATCCACTAATTGATTCTAAACATATCTCCCTTTGTTCTGATCTACAGAATTTTCTCTTTCACACTGGGCAGAAGATCAAATCTTTGCATCTCTCTAGCAAAGACTTTAATTTTTCTAGTTTTCAAACACAATAAATCTTGATTTACCTCTGTCTTATTGCTGCCTCTTTGTGGGCTACATTTATTTCATCAGACAAAGGATTAGAATCTTCTAGATTTATTTCTGTTTTATTTTGTTTTGTGAATTTTCTGTATTGACCAAAGATATTACCAGATAAAATTAATTTTGATTATTTTCCTCGGCCTTCAAAGTATCTCCTCTTCATTCCACTTTTCTCTTGTAACCTCTTTGCTGGTTTGTCACATTTCTCCATGTGAGTTAGCCAAGTTACCAGATTCCTGTAGATTTATACCAGTTTTACTTCTTCCCCTGATGTTATGGTCTCTGTCTTCTGTTTCATAACTCTATCTTCCGAGTTTTTTTTTCTTTTTCGTGGCAGTTCTTCATAGTATTCTTCTTATATTTCTTTATTTCAATCTTTTCTGTTGATGTAAGCAACTGAGATTAGAGCTCTGTGTCGGTTCTATATCTGTGTCTGGCATATAGGGATGTTCCCTGACTCAGCTTCTCTTGAAAATTAAGCTCATGTTTCTTTACATTTATCTCTCTTCACACATTATTGTTTCGACTAGACAAATGTTTAGACTTTTTAAAAAATCTTTTTGTTTCTTAGGATAGATATGGGTTTCCCTGGTGGCTCAGATGGTAAAGAATCTGCCTGCAATGCAGGAGACCAGGGTTCAATCCCTGGGTCGGGAAGATCCCCTGGAGAAGGGAATGGCAATGCACTCCAGTATTCTTGCCTGGAGAATTCCATGGACAGGGGAGCCTGGCGGGCTACAGTCCATGGGGTCGCAAAGAGTCAGATACAACTGAGCGACTAACAGACACAACAGGATAGATATAGTTCTTTGACTTGGGCTTCCCTGGTGGCTCAGATGGTAAAGAATCTGCCTGCAGTGCAGAAGACACAGGTTCTTTGACTTACTATCTTGTGTGTTCTTTGGCTGTATGTCTTCAATTTCAGAGGCAGTAGTTTAGATTCATATTCACGAGGCTTACAAGAGGAGTTTTCTCTTTCTAAATAAATTTATTTGTTCCAGGTCTTAGTTGTGGTCTGTGGCATCTTCATTACAGCATGTGGGATCTTTCATTCGAACTCTTTTATTAGTTGCAGTATGTGGGATCTAGTTCCCCGAGCAGGGATTGAACCCAGGCCCCTGCATTGGGAGCACAGAGTCTTAGCCACTGGATCACTAGGGAAGTCCCTAGAGGAGTTTTCTTGAATGAGATCTCCAGGTCTATCCTAATTTTTTGTTCACTGAATCAAAAATATGTCTTTAGATCCACTATGGTCCACTCCCAAGCGTGTCTTCTGCTTGGATTCTGCCATAAGTGTGTGCAGTCCAAAATCTTCAACCGCATTTTTCTTGATTCAGTAAAGTACTGATAACTGTTGGCTGCAGGTTTTCTTCTGGTATTTTAAGAAAAAGTTTTTTGTGGTCTTCTACATTTTCTTTTTTTGTGTATGTAATTTTTATTTATTTATTTTATTTTTGGCTGTGCTGGGTCTTCCTTGCTGCGCAGAATTTTTATCTAGTTGCAGAGAGCAGGGGCTACTCTCTATTTGCTATGCATGGGTTTCTTGTTGCAGTGGCTTTTCTTGTTGCAAAGCACAGGGTCTAGGGCGCATGGGCTTCAGTAGTTGCAGCTCCCAGGCTCTAAAGCACCAGCTCAGTAGTTGTGGCATATGGGGTTAGTTGCTCCATGGCATATGGGATCGTCCCAGACCAGGGATAGAACCTGTGTCTCCTGCATTGGCAGGCAGACTCTTTACCAGTGAGCCAGCAGGGAAACCCTACCTTTTCTTCTAATTGAAAAACATATACACTCTGTGGTTCTAATTTTTTTTTTTCTATTACTTGGTTTTCATGAGTAGTATTTTTCACATCTAAAAAACCTACAGATGTCTGAGGTTTAAATCTCTGATATAGCTGACTCCTTCCTAAGGGTTTTCTTTTGACAAGTTTTTAGGATTTGGAGTTAGCCCTAAGTGTTGTAATGTCGGCCAGATCTCCTTACTTGAATACACCTTAGGGGTTTTCTTCATGCCTGCAGGATATCTACTTTGGAGGTGTCCTGAGGTGAGTGTCAAGAGTTGCATTGTATTACAGTTTTACAAATTGTAGAAGACTTGTCTTCTACTTGGCCACCTTTTTCTTTAGGAGTTTTGTCTGTTGGTGCCTGTTGAGTTTTCTGTGGGTACAGTCTTTTCCACACAAGTTCTCAGAGGTTTCTTGATTATTGTCAGGAGTTCAGCTGGTTGACATTTCTCCCAGGGAACTATCCCAAGTCTTATCTTCTGGGTCCACAATTTGCTGTGAAGTTTTCATAGGGCCGTAGTTTTCTGTTGGGTCTTTCATTGATTCTGCCCCTTTTTTGAAAGTGAAAGTCGCTCAATCATGTCTGACTCTTTGTGACCCCATGGACTATACAGTCCATGCAATTCTCCAGGCTAAAATACTGAGTGGGTAGCTTTTCCCATCTCCAGAGAATATTCTGAACCCAGGGATTGAACCCAGGTCTCCCACATTGCAGGAGAATTCTTTACCAAATGAGCCACAATCTTTAGGCGTCCTAAACAATCTTTTTTTTTTTTTAACTTGTGAGATTTTCCCCTTTTCTACATTTCCTCCTGAATAGGGAGTCCTTTTATCCTCTGGTTGTATTGCACCTTTGGTGTTTGTATAACCTCTTTGATGCCTGTGGGATCTTCTTTTTTTTTGGAACAAGTAGTTCAAAGGATATGTATTTTTCACTTATAATAATATCTCCAGATTGCTCTTTGTTTTAAAAAAATTTTTATTAGCGTATAGTTGATATACAGTATTGTGTTAGTTTCTGCTGTACAGCAAAGTATATCAGTCATACTTATATCCACTCTTTTAGATTCTTTTCCCATGAAGGTCATTACAGAATATTGAATAGAGTTCCCTGTGTTATACAATAGGTCCTTATTATATTATTATACTATATAATAATTATATATATAATATATAATTATATATATAATAATTATACTACTATTTTATATATAGTAGTGTATTTATCTGGAGAAGGCAATGGCACCCCACTCCAGTACTCTTGCCTGGAAAATCCCATGGACGGAGGGGCCTGGTAGGCTGCAGTCCATGGGGTTGCTAAGAGTCGGAAACGATTGAGTGACTTCACTTTCACTTTTCTCTTTTCATGCACTGGAGAAGGAAATGGCAACCCACTCCAGTATTCTTGCCTGGAGAATCCCAGGGACGACAGAGCCTGGTGGGCTGCCATCTCTGGGGTCGCACAGAGTGGGACACGACTGAAGTGACTTAGCATAGCATAGTGTATTTATCTATCTCAGTCTCCCAATTTATCCCTCCCCCTTTCCCAGTTTCCCCCCAGTAACTGTAAGTTTTTCTACATCTGTGACTCTATTTCTGTTTTGTTCATTTATACCATTGTTTTTTAGATTCCACACATAAGCCGTGTTATATGCTATTTGTCCTTAGTACTCTTGCCTGGAAAACCCCATGGATGGAGGAGCCTGGTGGGCTGCAGTCCATGGGGTCGCTAAGTCGGACACGACTGAGCAACTTCACTTTCACTTTTCACTTTCATGCGTTGGAGAAGGAAATGGCAACCCACTCCAGTGTTCTTGCCTGGAGAATCCCAGGAACGGGGGAGCCTGGTGGGCTGCCATCTATGGGGTCACACAGAGTCGGACACGACTGAAGCGACTTAGCAGCGTGACTTAGCAGCAGTAGCAGCAGCAGCAGGATGCCTGTCAGATCTTCTTCCACAGTCTTCATTTTCCTTCAGTTGTTCGAAGCGGTCTCTTGAGTATTCTTAGATTTTCTGCTGGTTCTAGCTTGTGCTTTGAAATGTTCTTAAGCATTTTGTGAATGTCACCAGCATTTATTCCTTTGGTTCTTCTGGTGTTTGCAGGATCTCCCTGATACCTGCCATATCTTCCAAGGGTTCTGGTTTTACTGTAGACATTCTCAGCAGCCTCCTGAGGCCTGTTAGATTTTCTACTGGTTTTGGATTCTGCTTCCAAGTGTTCCTTAGCTTTCTGTGAACATGATCATCATTTATTTGTTCCTCTGGTTCTTTTGCTGTTTACAGATGCTCTCTCTCAGACGCTGTCTGAGACCTGCCGGGCTGTTCATCAGTTCTGGTTGTATCACAGTGTCCTCAGCATTCCTGTGATATTTGCTGGGTCTGGTCTGTGCCTTGGTGTGCTCCTATGCCTTCTGTGGACATTATCTCCATTTATTTGTCTCTGTTTCATTTGGTTTTGTGGGAGCTCTTTGACACTGGCCAAGTCTTCCAGGGGCTCTGTATTTTTGAGTGGTTTCTACAGTGTCCCAAAGTCCCTGATCCTGCTCTGGAGTGCACCTAAGCCTTTTGTGGACATTTAATTTTGATAAGCATCTGTCATCAGTCTATAATTAATAATTTTGTAAATTAATTCCTGAAATTTATAGTACTATGTTGGAGTTCTGGCAATTCACCTTAAGTTAAATATCTTTTTTTTTTTTTTTGCACCCTCTGCTTTAATATTTGGTATTTTACATTTTAGCCTTTCTTCCAAAGAATAAATATAAGCATGCACACAATTTTAGATATAAGCTTGGCAGCTGCTCTGGGGGTGATAGTTTTCATTTGCTATCATGATGATTATCATAATAATAGCTGTAATTCATTGAATGCTTCCATATGCCAAACACTGTGCTAGATGTTTTATGTATATTGTCTCACTTAAAATTCATAACAGAAGGAGCTAAGGATTACTAGTTCCATTTTATAGATGAGGAAGGTGCAGCTCAGAGAGGATGAATGGTGTGCCCAAAGCCACGTGGTTGATACGTGGACGATTCAGGGGGTAGATCCAGCCTGTCTGGCTCCAGAGCTGGAACTCTCAATCATTCAACTTCTCAACATGCTCTCAACCTAACCCTTCAGAATATCTTATCAATAGAGCTATGGCCTAGCTGCATATTATATGGCATCCCCCTCTTCCCCTGCAAGCTAGTAAGGTATCTGAAGTGAAGAAGTGAAAGTTGCTCAGTTGTCTGACTCTTTGTGACCCCATGGACTATAGCTCCCCAGGCTCCTCTGTCCATGGAATTTTCCAGGCAAGAATACTGGAGTGGGTTGCCATGCCCTTCTCCAGGGGATCTTCCCGACCCAGAGATCAAACCTGGATCTTCCACCTTGCAGGCAGATTCTTTACCATCTGAGCCACCAGGGAAGCCCAATAAGGTAGCTATTATTTGTTATTTGCTATTTAAAGGAAATATTATTAAAAATACAACAGAGTCTGGTTTGGGAATCTTTAATGACTCAACAATTATTTGTGGGCATGCAGAAATACTTCATGGATAAAACCTGAAATGATCCACAGAAAAACTCAGATGCTGATTTTTTCCATTTCATTCAGCCAGTTCCTTTAGCACCAAGTATGCCTCCTGCCTGGTCTGGCTTCATTAACTTTAAAATAGCATTTCTTTAAAACAGCTGGTAAGTCATTTCCAGTATTTAAAAAAAGAAACAGATTTTTATATGCTCAGCATAAAATGAGAATCATAGAAGCTAACATTACAACTAAATATCCAGTGCGGCTAATATCAAAGTAGGGACAAAAATAGCTTCCTAAGTGAAGGTTTTGTTTATATTCTTGTGGTAGAATATGATTGTTAAGACTTCATGTAGAATTACATAGTGGTTTAGAGTGTGACTGCCTGGGTGAATCTCTGGACTCCAGATTTACTAGTTATGTAACCACGAGCAAGTTGCTTAACGTCTCTAAGCCTATTTTCTCATCTACAAAATGAGGAGAGATTGTTGTAATGAATATTAAGTCAAAACCAGACAAGCAACTTGAGAGAAGCACAATTCTTCCTGGTGCTGAGATCTAGGAGAAGCTTCTCCTGTGAGTTTTCATAAAGAAGCTGCTGTAATGTCAAGAATAACATAGTCAGCCATCTTTATGCTAAATATGTTTCATAGATCTTTTTTTTTTACAATATATTTTATTTAATCAAATATACAAAAATATTGATAAGTAATAAATATGAAATTATTGAGGTATCCTTCATATAGGCCAATGGCATAACATCATAGCTCACTACAATTTTTCAAGAGAGCTAAAAATATCTAGAACTCTTAACTCCTGATGCTTTTTTCCAGAGCAAAGTATATCCCTATCTCAAAAAGATGTCTTCATCCTCATATTGATTGCATCATTATTTATAATAGCCAAGATACAGAAGCAAACTAAGTGTCTATCAACAGGTGAATGGATAAAACAATTGTGGTATATATACATACAATGGTAGAGGAGGAAATGACAATGCACTCCAGTATGCTTGCCTGGAGAATCCCATGGACCGAGGAGCCTGGCAGGCTACAGTCCATGGGGTGGCAAAGAGTCAGACATGACTAAACAACAACAACACTGTACACACACACACACACACACACACACGCGTGCGCGCACATACACACTGGTATATTATTCAGCCATGAAAAAGATGTAAATCTTCCTATTTGTGGTCATTATGCAAAGTGAAATACAGACACTGTAAGAAAGAAAAAGATACTGTATGTTCTTATTTATATGTAGAATCTCAGAAGGTTGAACTCATCAATACAGAGAACAGATTAGTGGTTGTCAGAGGCAGGGATGGAGTGGTAGAGTGGGGGATGGTGGTTAAAGAATACAAACTTCCATTTATAAGTTAAGTAAGTCCTGGGCATCTAATGTAGAGCACAGTGAGTATAGTTAGGAATGCCATGCTGTATATTTGAAAGTTGCTATGTGTGATGATGGTTAGGTTATTGTTACGTTATGTAAATTGTCACTTCAGTCATGTCCGATTCTTTGTGACCCTATGGACTGTATCACACCAGGCTCCTCTGTCCATGGAATTCTCCAGGCAAGAATACCGGAGTGGGTTGCCATGCCCTCCTCCAGGGAATCTTTCCAACTCAGGGTTTGAACCCATGTCTCTTATGTCTCCTGCATTGGCAGGCAGGTTCTTTATCACTAGTGACACCTGGGATGATGGTTATAACCTAGATTTAATGTGGGGATCATTTCACAATATATACATATATCAAATCATTATGTTGTACACCGAAAGCTAATACAATGTTATATGTCAATTATATTTATTTTGTTTGTTTCTCCTTTTTTAAGATTTATTTTATTCAAGTATAGTTGATGGTTATATTTCAATGGAAAAAGAAAACAACCTTCCCAAGAAGCAGGAGGTTGCAATGAAGCCTAGGACCAGGTTGTTGAGGCTCCTGACCCCAGATCCAGTGCTTGTTAGAGCTGTGATTCCAGTTGAATTGCTTAACTTCTATGTACCTCAATTTCTACTTCTAAAAAGGAAGCTAAAAGTAGTACTTCAGAGGGTAAAGCTCTGAGATGCTGGCACCCAGGAAGAATTGTGTATGAGGTGATTGGGGTTCCCACTGTGAATGGATTTGAGGGAGAGGAACGGTCGAAATTGATTCAAAGCCATGAAAAAAGTTTTCTGCATTGAGCTCTGAGGAGAGCCTGGATTCCAGAATGTGTCAGAAGCAGATCCTTAGTACTGATCAAAAGCCCTAAAATGTACATAACTTTGAGCCGGCAGTTGATTTATTCCACGGAAATAATCAGGGTCCAAGACAGGATTACAAAGACATCCATCAAAGCACTGCTCAAATGGTGAAGTATTGAAAATTACCTAATTATCCAACAGTAGGACACTGATTAAATAAATTCTGCTTTATTCATGTAAAGAGATGCTCTGCAACCTTTAAAATGATGTGGTAAAACATCTATTAGTATGGAAATATGTTTATGATATGTCATTAAATGAAAAGAATTAGCAATAAAATTATAAACACACACACATACTGGAGAAAATTCAAGTTTAAAATATATCTTTTATGTTGTTTCACTGAGATATACCAACTAATGTATAGAGACTTCCAGCTTTTTTTGTTTTGCTTACATTTTCAATTACATGGGTAATAACAAATACATCTTCCTTTTAAAAAAAGAAAACATACAGCAAAGTTCCCTGTAACATCCCTGGTCACTTAATCCCTACTCCTCCAATATCCTTCCAGAATATTTTCTATGTATTTTTGCTATACATAGATACACTCACAGTAAATAAATATAAAGTACTGTTTTGCACCTAAGGTTTTTATTTCTATGCAGTTTTGTTATATATGGCTTCATGTAACCACCACTACACTCAAGATACAGAATGGCTCCATCATCACAGAGCTTTCTGGTGCCACCCTTTTCAGCCTTGTAGCCACTCCCTGGTGGCTCAGACAGTAAAGAAATCTGCCTGCAATGCAGGAGACCCATATTCAATCCCTGGGTCCAGAAGATCCCCTGGAGAAGGAAATGGCAACCCACTCCAGTATTCTTGCCTGGGAAACCCCATGGACAGAGGAGCCTGGCAGGCTATAGTCCATAGGGTCGCAAAGAATTGGACATGACTGAGAAACTAATACATGTAACCACATCCACATGCTCCCTCTCACTAATCCTTAACCCCTGGCATCCCCTAATCTGTTCTCCATCTGTATTTTGTTATTTAAAGAATATTATATAAATGGAAGCATACAATATATAATCTTTTCAGATTGTTTTTTCACTCAGCACAATTCCTTAGAGATCTATTCAAGTTGTGCGTAGCAATACTTTTAACAACAAAATCATTCCATGATATAAATGTACCACAATTTGCTAACCCATTAACCCACTGAAGCATGTTTGGGTTGTTTTCAGATCTTGGCTTTTGTTTGTTTTTTTTCCTTAGTTTCCTGACCAAGGATGGAACCTGTACCCGCTGCAGTGGAAGGGCAGAGTCTTAACCACTGGGCCACCAGGAAGTCCCAGTTCTTGGCTATTATGAATTGAGGTCCTGTGAACATTTGTGCGCAGCTTTTTACATGAACATACATTTTCATTTTTCTGGGATAAATACCCAAGAGTGCAATTGCTGGGTTGTATGATTACATGCACATTTAGTTTTGCAAGAAACTGCCATACTCCTTTCATTAGTGGCTGTGCCATTTTATATTACAGAATCTGCCTGCCAGTGCAGGAGATGCAAGAGACATGTGTTCAAGCCCTGGGTTGAGAAGATTTCCTGGAGTAGAAAATGGTAGCCCACTCCATTATTCTTGCCTGGAAAAATCCTATGGACAGAGGAGCCTGGCAGGCTACAGTGCATGGGGTTGCAAAGAGTCAGACAGGACTGAGTAGCACATACACACATGGGCAATATATGAGTGATCGAGTTTCTCTTCATCCTTGCCAACATTTGGTGTTATCACCAGTTTTAATTTTAGCTATTCTGATTGTTGTAGCTTCAATTTGCATTTCCCTATTGGCTAAGACTTTGAACATATTTTCATGTGAATAATTTGCCATCTGCACATTCTCTTCGGTAAATGTCTGTTCATGTCTCTTACTCGTGTTCTAATTGGACTGTTTTTTACTGTTCAAACTTGACAGTTCTTTATATATTCTAGTGCAAGTCCTTTGTCAGATATGTAGTTTGCATATTTTCTTCCACTCAGCCACTTTTTAAGAGTTAATTTTTGCTCTTATTAAAGTCACACACACATATTTAAGTAAGCAAATCATCCAATGAGACTTGTGAAAACCAGTGAGACTAGACTCCTTCTCAATCTCTCTCCCCCCAAAGGAACCACTTTCAACTCTTTTGTCTGGCTCTTTTAGTATTTACTGCCATATCACTAGATAAAATGTTTATTATTTCCTGATTTGGAGGGTTTGGGGGACATTATCTATTGCCTTTCCACTATGAAACATGAAGATTTAGTTCTTTTTCACCCTTCCATTTAACCCCATCCAACATATGCACACCAATTCCTCCAAAACAAATCTATAATCCCATTCCACAGTTCTAAACCCAAAAATGTTTTCATAATTGACCCAAACTGAACTCATTTGGCAGCAAAACCTGGTGAGAAACTACTTCTAATCTTTATTCATATTGCTTAATGTAAATATCCCCATGCTGCACTGCAGAAATTGTTATTATGTTTCATTAGGAAGTGTTAGCTTAGACCCTTCTGGGGTTTTTCTGTAATAAATGATCTATGAGCTGTATTACCAAAATTTTTTTTGAATACCCACTGTTTTTCTTAAACAAATTTGAATTCTGAAACATTTTGCCCAAGGGTTTCAGATATGGAATTGTAGACTTGAAAATTATAATTTGATTAGATAAATATTCAGTGTTTCCATTATTATGACTATGTAAATAAATTCTATTCACAGGTAAGCCATGTTCTGTATGATGGTGACTATTAATGTCAAAACATGTAGAATTACTTTTGTTGATGAGAACATTTTAAATTGGGTTAAACAAGGATGACATAAGCTCATTTAGTAGAAATTTTATTTGGTGGTTTTCCTGTATGTTATTTAGCAGAAGTTGAAATTGAGCATCCCTTCCTTGGGGTATCTGCGTTCTGTGCAAATTGTACTTTTTCAGAGATGGCTTCTCATACACTCTACTGAAAATCACATTCCTGCCATCATCTTTATCTCCTTCATGCTTTGTCTCTACTCATTTATATCTAAAATACTATGTATGTTTTTATTCATTTGCTTATGGTCTGTCTCCTTCCCATTTAAATGTCAGCTTCACCAGAGGGCAGGAATATTTCTGTCTTACTCGCTACAAGGCCTCTGGTACCTAGAACAGTGTCCAGGCCACTGTAGGTGCTCAAGATTTTGGTTTGTTTAATAAATGAATTTTGCCATTTGAAATGCAGGTAGTCATCAAGAATGAGGAAAAAAGATTTTATTCTGGGAAGATAAACCCTACAAAGGAGGAATTTTGTTGACTTAATTATGATTTTTAACTTATAACTATTTCTCTAGCAATTTTGACTGAATAATGTCACTAGACTTAAAAGATAAAAATTTTAGTTTCATTGCAAATACTGTTTAGTATCTCCTCTTAAGTCAAGGACAAATTTATTCTGGCCCTGAATCCATTAATATAATCCTTTTTAAGATTCCATTCTTGTGACACAGATAGCTAATCAGAACAGGTAGCAGGCGTGCATCTTGTGTGTATTTTCATTTACACTGAAAACACAGAGTCCGGCAGTGATGACTTCCCCACAAGAATGTGCCTCTCACGAATGTCTCCTTCATCCCTCTCCAGAAAAGGAGAAGAGAAAACAAGAAGCACCTGGTGCAGAGCCCCAGTTCCTGCCTCATGGATGTGAAATGCCCAGGACGCTATTCGATCACCGCCGTCCTCAGCCATGCCCAAACAGTAGTTTTGTCTGTTGACGGCTCTACTGTCCTCTGCCAGCCTACAGGAGGAAAACCAAGGTTTACAGAAGGATGCTCCTTTAACAGAAGCAGCACTAAAAGTACCCTGTAAAAAGGTGAATCAGAAACCATCCCCATAAGCATATTTTGGATTAAAAAGACACAGAAAGCTAAGAGAAATTAATATAGTGTTAATGGTAGATATTGAAAGGCAAGAGAAACAAACACTGGAAAACTGGCTGTGGATTCTACTATCATGGGTATAAAATTCTAATTTAATCCTCTAGCACATTATACATTTTACTTAATCTCTATTTGATTACATTATAGCATTTAATGCTAGACATGTGGATACTTAAGGAAAGGCAAAATAACAAGAAATATACCAAATATATAATCCCATTGCTATCTGTAACTGCTACCATCAGAGTAAAAGAGAATGCTGAGGTGGATCTTGATTGAGAACCAAGTTCAGGGCTATGGCCACTAGCCTCAAACCTGCCCCCAAAGGAAAAATTACGCTGGGACAATGGAAAGTGCCTCCAAGACCTCTGGTTACCCAGAAGGTAGTCCATGTGGGGGAGGCGAGGACACAAAACCAAGAAACTATTGAAAAGAGAAGGTCCAGTGTGAAGCAGCTGTCTCACTTAGTGGACCGTTTTCACTGGCTCCCTGCAGAAGCTTTACTGAAATGGGTTGTGACAGTGATAAATTCAGGGGCAGAATCTTTGGTTTTGAATACTACAGAGTGGACGAGCACCTTCAGGTGGACACAGGACCCACAGCTTGGTATAGGACAGTCACAGATGGCTAGATATGCCAGACTCACAGCACGTTGTTCCCAAGGGAACAGCCAGCCCGATGGACTACATAAATGCTGCTCTAAAGTGTATTTACCCTGAGAAGGCCTTTCCAGTTTCCCATAGCAATGCCAAGTGGAATACCCCAGATAAAGCAGCTGAAATGCTTCGCATACAAACTTTGTGGGACTGGCTTTGTGCTGATGGGGCTGTTCATCCACCCAGTTCATGGTAAGTGCTATGATTAAGGGGGCCCCTTTTCCCTGGACATCCTGTTTCATCTTTCTCCTGCAGAATTGAACAACAGTCTGAGAAGCCTTATGAGATTTGTTCCCTCAGCTTCCTCATGTGGGTCTTAAAATGCCAAAAACATTAAAGAAAGTGGGAGAGACAGAAGGGCGAATTGAGGGACTTGCTCCAGTGGGGTGAACATCTTTGGATAGCTATTAAGAAATAGGATGAATAAAATGGACATTGATGGAATTGAAACAAAAGTTTTAATATAGCACTACTGAATTCTGGGGGCGGGGGGCTCCTGCTACACATCCAACATGAAAGGTCCCCCCAGAGTCTGCTTTGTCCCAATTTAGAGGAATTTTTAAAACTGGAAGGCAAAGGTTACAATGAGGAACTCTTCTTGAAAATATCTGAAGTATTGGTGGCCAAAAAGTTCGTTCAGGATGATACAGAAACCATGAATGAACTTTTTGGCCAACCTACAATAGGGGGATTAATCAAGAGAAAGGTTGATAAAAGGGCCTCAGGCCCTTGGCTCAGCCTTTCTCTGGGAACCAGAAGTCTTATGCATGTGAGTAAAAAGGTTAGAAACCGAGGAGGTTTCGGGCACACTTTGACCTGGGAGCCTTGTGCACTGTAGTACTAAAATCTGTCCATGAGGTTCTAATGGGAGGCAGGGTATATGGAGAGGATACAGAAGTGTAATAGTAGAATTGAGGTGAACAAGATTATATGAAGTGGTTATGACTTTTCTATCTGAATGTATTATGAGGATGGTTATCATCTCTGGTTGGGGAATATTTCCCCTTAGTTCAGTTCAGTTCAGTCGCTCAGTCATGTCTGACTGTTTGCAACCCGTGAACCACAGCAGGCCAGGCCTCCCTGTCCATCACCAACTCCCAGAGTCCACCCAAACCCATGTCCTTTGAGTCGGTGATGCCATCTAACCATCTCATCCTCTGTTGTCCCCTTCTCCTCCTGCCCTCAATCTTTCCCAGCATCAGGGTCTTTTCAAATGAGTCAGCTCTTCGCATCAGGTGGCCAAAGTATTGGAGTTTCAGCTTCAACATCAGTCCTACCAATGAACTCCCAGGACTGATCTCCTTTAGGATGGACCAGTTGGATCTCCTTGCAGTCCAAGAGACTCTGAAGAGTCTTCTCTAACACCACAGTTCAAAAGCATGAATTCTTCAGCACTCAGCTTTCTTTATAGTTCAACTCTCACATCTATACATGACCACTGGAAAAACCATAGCCTTGAAGAGATGGACCTTTGTTGACAAAGTAATATCTCTGCTTTTTAATATGCTGTTTAGGTTGGTCATAACTTTTCTTCCAAGGAGCAAGTGTCTTTTAGTTTCATGGCTGCAATCACCATCTGCAGTGATTTTGGAGCCCAGAAAAATAAAGTCAGCCACTGTTTCCTTCCCCATCTATTTCCCATGAAGTGATGGGACCAAATGCCATGATCCTCGTTTTCTGAATGTTGAGCTTTAAGCCAACTTTTTCACACTCCTCATTCGCTTTCATCAAGAGGCTCTTTAGTTCTTCTTCACTTTCTGCCATAAGGGTAATGTTATCTGCATATCTGAGGTTATTAATATTTCTCCCAGCAATCTTGATTCCAGCTTGTGCTTCTTCCAGCCCAGCATTTCTCATGATGTACTCTGCATATAAGTTAAATAAGCAGGGTGAC
>NW_011494707.1:1584165-1614025 GCF_000754665.1 Bison bison bison | reverse complement strand
TCTCCCAGCAATCTTGATTCCAGCTTGTGCTTCTTCCAGCCCAGCATTTCTCATGATGTACTCTGCATATAAGTTAAATAAGCAGGGTGACAATATACAGCCTTGACATACTTCTTTTCCTATTTGGAACCAATCTGTTGTTCCATGTCCAGTTCTAACTGTTGCTTCCTGACCTGCATACAGATTTCTCAAGAGGCAGGTCAGGTGGTCTGGTATTCCTATCTCTTTCAGAATTTTCCACAGTTTATTGTGATCCACACAGTCAAAGGCTTTGGCATAGTCAATAAAGCAGAAATAGATGTTTTTTTGGAACTCTCTTGCTTTTTCGATGATCCAGTGGATGTTGACAATTTGATCTCTGGTTTCTCTGCCTTTTCTAAAACTAGCTTGAACATCTGGAAGATCACGGTTCACGTATTGCTGAAGCTGGCTTGGAGAATTTTGAGCATTACTTTACTAGCGTGTGAGATGAGTGCAATTCTGCAGTAGTTCAAGCATTCTTGTACTATAAAACAGAAGACATGTAAATCCCTCTTTTAAGTCCTGTTCATTTGATATGCTGAGTGGGAATGAATCTGATTGCCCACGCCCACACTTTGTAGAAGCTGGAGTGCTCATCTGGACAAATCCTCTGCATAATAGCCATATGTGGAGTGTATCTGTGGTTTAAGGAAAAAGCCTGTAAGTGCCTCCCAGTGATGACTATTGGAATTGTGGACTAGCAAAGTTCCATTTGAGGGGCAATTACTAACCAGCTACCAGATATTAACTGGAAATGCCCCTATGACTGAAAGGCACAAAATAATCTTGAAACTTGAAATACCCAAGATGTCAGAGAAATGCTCAGGAAAGCAGTGTCCAGAAGAGTTCTATAATAAAATAGGCATGGTTTGTACAGGAATATGGGCTTCCCTGGTAGCTCAACTGGTAAAGAATCCGCCTGCAATGCAGAAGACCCCGGTTTGATTCCTGGGTCAGGAATTACTCCTGGAGAAGGGACAGACTACCCATTCCAGTATTCTTGGGCTTCCTTGGTGGCTCAGATGGTAAAGAAGCTGCCTGCAATGTGGGAGACCTGGGTTCGAGCCCTGGGTTGGGAAGATCCCCTGGAGGAGGACATGGCAACCCACTCTAGTATGCTTGCCTGGAGAATCCTCATGGACAGAGGAGCCTGGCAGGCTACAGACCATGGGGTCACAAAGAGTCGGACACGACTGAACGACTAAGCACAGCACAACATACAGGAATATGCCACTGGGGAATATAGTGTATCCATGAGTAGGTAGTCTCTCTTCCCCTAGGACTGACTTTGGAACCATGTGAGGAGCTGCTGAATTCTGTCATCATTTGGGTGGTGCCCTATAAACAGCTCTCAACTGACCAACAAATAGGTGCTTAGTGTATGGATGGTAGTTTCAACATGAACAGACAACATTCTGTTGGAAAGCTACCACTCTGATGGGAAACGGTAAAAACATATCAGCTTGGTTAACTGCTCTGCAGGCTGTTTATCCTTGTTTGGATCTTTACCTACTCATAGTCAGTGGCCAATGACCTGGCCACATGGTCAGGAAGAAGGGCAATGGAAGACTGGCTTATTAAAGGGGGGCCCTTACAGGTCATGGTCCTGTGGAAATCATTATGGGAATTTGAGGGGGTGGATTAAAGTAGGCCATGTGAATGCCCATCAGAGGAATCTCATTCTTGCATTGGAAGGTGATTAGAATCAACAAGCAGACACCCTAGTGTGCTCACTTGAGGTAACCACTTGAGTTTGTGAAATGGGTGGATACTGTTATGGGGAGGGGGACCTGCAGCAATGCAGAGATGGGCTGAAACCATATGGATTCCTCTGGTATCCTCTGAGGCACAAAACACCAACAAGAACTGCTCTGTCTGCCAACAAGAGACAGAGATTACAGCCGGCTCCAAGGCAGAGTCCCTAGGGGGAGTCCTTGCACAGAGATGGCAAGTTGGGCTGATGCCTGTAGCCCTGGGGGATAGAAAACAACTGGGTCCTCACAGGAATGACTCTGACCCTGGACTGGGCTTTGCTTACCCAGGGTAGATGCATGTGCTCAGAGTACTGCAAAGAACTCAAAGAATACACTGCACCCACCTGGACCACCGTGCCACATTTCTTTAGACCAAGGAACACTATTTACAGGCCATCATGTCCAACAACAGGCAGAGAGATTTCTTCAGAGTAACAGCTGGTAAAGAATTAGATTGGGCAATCAAAACATTGGTTGTCTAAAAGGGGGGAAGAAGGACTTTCCTGGTGGTTCAGTGGCTAAGACTCCGCACTCCCAATGCAGAGGGCCCAGTTTGATCCTTGGTTGGGGAACTAGATCCCACACACCGCAACTAAAGATCCCATATGCCACAACGAAGACCAGGCACAGCCAAATAAATAAATTTTTAAAAACAAATAGAATAGGGGGAGATGGAGGCATGAAGGACTGGCTTATATGTCCTCACGGATGTGTGCTCATATGCAAAATGAACAGGGCTAAGGAGTATCCTCACTTGATAAATTCCTCTGCTATTCTAAGTGTGAGGACAAGGATACTGGTGTGACAATTACACTTTTTTTCTTTCCCACATCATTTAACTTAGTAAAAAGTATTTTATTGAAGTATAACTGAATTACAGTGTGGTGTATTGCAATAATTACTGCTATACCACAGTGATTGTTATATATATATATATATACATTTTTAAAAATATAAATTTATTTAAATTCGAGGCTAATTACAATATTGTATTGGTTTTGCCATTCACCGCCATACATCAACATGCATCCGCCACGGGTGTACACGTGTTCCCCATCCTGAACCCCCCTCCCACCTCCCTCGCCATACTATCCCTCTGGGTCATCCCAGTGTGAGATGGTATATATACATTCTTTATCATATTCTTTTCTATCATGGTTTATCACAGGATATTGAATATAGTTCCCTGTCTTTTAAGTAAGACCTTGTTGTTTATCCATTATATATATACCAGTTTTCATCCACTAACCCCAAACTCCCACTTCGACCCTCTCCCCTCCTCCTTGGCAACCACGAGTCTTCTCTTATGTCTGCGAGTCTGTTTCTGTTTCATAGATGGGGTGAATCTGTGTCATATTTGGAGAAGGCAGTGGCACCCCACTCCAGTATTCTTGCCTGGAAAATCCCATGGATGGGGGAGCCTGGAAGGCTGCAGTCCATGGTGTCGCTGAGGGTCGGACACGACTGAGCGACTTCACTTTCCCTTTTCACTTTCATGCATTGGAGAAGGAAATGGCAAGCCACTCCAGTGTTCTTGCCTGGAGAATCCCAGGGACGGGGGAGCCTGGTGGGCTGCTGTCTGTGGGGTCGCACAGAGTCGGACACGACTGAAGTGACTTAGCAGCAGCAGTGTCATATTTAGATTCCACATATAAGTGATGAAGTGAAGTGAAGTGAAAGTCACTCAGTTCAGTCGCTCAGTCGTGTCCGATTCTTTGCGACCCCATGGACTGTAGCATGCGAGGCCTCCCCGACTCTCATCAACTCCTAGAGTTTACTCAGATTCATGTCCATTGAGTCGGTGATGCCATCCAACCATCTCATCCTCTGTCATCCCCTTCTCCTCCTGCCGCCAATCCCTCCCAGCATCAGAGTCTTTTCCAATGAGTCAACTCTTCGCATGAGGTGGCCAAAGTACTGGAGTTTCAGCTTTAGCATCATTCCTTCCAAAGAAATCCCAGGGCTGATCTCCTTCAGAATGGACTGGTTGGATCTCCTTGCAGTCCAAGGGACTCTCAAGAGTCTTCTCCAAACCACAGTTCAAAAGCATCAACTCTTCAATACTCAGTTTGTTTATAGTCCTACTCTCACATTCATATATGACCACTGGAAAAGCCATAGCTTTGACTAGATGGACCTTTGTTGGCAAAGTAATGTCCCTGCTTTTTAATATGCTGTCTAGGTTGGTCACAACTTTTCTTCCAAGGAGCAAGTGTCTTTTAATTTCATGGCTGATCACCATCTGCAGTGATTTTGGAGCCCCCAAAATAAAGTCTGTCACTGTTTCCACTGTTTCCCCATGTATTTGCCATGAAGTGATGGGGCCAGATGCCATGATCTTAGTTTTCTGAATGTTGAGCTTTAAGCCAACTTTTTCACTCTCCTCTTTCACTTTCATCAAGAGGCTCTTTAGTTCTTCACTTTCTGCCATAAGGGTGGTGTCATCTGCATATCTGAGGTTATTGATATTTCTCCAGGCACTCTTAATTCCATATTGTGCTTCATCCAGCCCAGAGTTTCTCATGATGTACTCTGCATAGAAGTTAAATAAGCAGGGTGACAATATACAGCCTTGACGTACTTCTTTTCCTATTTGGAACCAGTCTGTTGTTCCATGTCCAGTTCTAATTGTTGCTTCCTGACCCGCATACAGATTTCTCAAGAGGCAGGTCAGGTGGTCTGGTATTCCTTTAAGAATTTTCCACAGTTTGTTGTGGTCCACACAAAGGCTTTGGCATAGTCAATAAAGCAGAAATAGATATTTTCCTGGAACTCTCTTGCTTTTTCCATGATCCAGCGGATGCTGGCAATTTGATCTCTGGTTCCTCTGCCTTTTCTAAAACCAGCTTGAACATCTGAAGTTCACAGTTCATGTATTGTTGAAGCCTGGCTTGGATAATTTTGAGCATTACTTTGCTAGCGTGTGAGATGAGTGCAATTGTGCAGTAGTTTGAGCATTCTTTGGCATCGCTCAATCTCAATCCATTGCTCATTCCAATTTGGGATTGGAATGAAAACTGACCTTTTCCAGTCCTGTGGCCACTGCTGAGTTTTCCAAATTTGCTGGCATATAGAGTGCAGCACTTTCACAGCATCATCTTTTAGGATGTGAAATAGCTCAACTGGAATTTCAACACCTCCACTAGCTTTCTTCATAGCTCAGTCTTGTCTGACTTTTTGTGACCCGATGGACTATACTGTCCGTGGAATTCTCCAGGCCAGAATACTGTAGTGGGTAGCCTTTCCCTTCTCTAGGTGATCTTCCCAACCGAGGGATCAAACCCAGCTCTCTCACATTGCAGGCAAATTCTTTACCAGCTGAGCCACCAGGGAAGCCCAAGAATACTGGAGTGAATAGCCTTTCCTTTCTTCAGAGGATCTTCCCAACCCAGGGATTGAACCCAGGTCTCCCACATTGCAGGTGAATTCTTTACCAGCTGAGCCACCAGGGAAGCCTAAGAATATTGGAGTAGGTAACCTATCCCTTCTCCAGCAGATCTTCCTGACCCAGGAATTGAACCCAGGTCTCCAGCATTGTGGGTGAATTCTTTACCAACTGAGCTATCAGGGATATCATATGGTAACTTTCTCTTTCATACTTGATGCAGTGGTCCCTGGACCAAAACTACAACTAGTAATGCATTGCAGGAAGCAGGGATGATTCCTGGGCAGCAAACCATAGCTGTTTTAAAATCTTTATGTCTGAGTTCCTAAGGGCCTGATGGGGTGGGTTGTGCTTTCACTCCATGCGGCAGTATTTGGGCTAACATTGAACAGTTACATTGCTTATTGGTAGAGATAGCCCACTAACTCTTTACCTATGTAACCCTTTCCTACATGGATGAGAGTGGACAGAGTGGGAGGCACTTGCTAGACTCCTAGTGTTGCCAATGATCTAGACCAGCACAGTGGCCAAACCTAATGTCCCTTCTAAGGTGAAAAGGTTTGGGTAAATGAATGAGTAACTGAGTTATGCAATGAGAGAAGTCCAACGATAATGCTTGGAAGAAAGCTAAGAGCAAGAAATAATATTGTCTCTCAAGCCCAATTATACCAAATGCCTGAGAGCATGAAGTCATCTATTTCTGACACCACTTCTGTTTCCTGACAAGATCAAATGGAAGCCCCAAGACATCCTGTCATACAATATGATGATGGATGGGGCTGACTATCAGACTGACTGGATGGGACCCCAGTAAATGTGTATCTTTGACTCTTATTTTTCAGGTTACATCAACCATAATGTTATGTGCTAGAATACTGGCGTTATTGGAAAGATAATGCCAGTGTTGATAATCAAATGTATTGGGACATTGAGTTTAAGAGCTTCCTATCCTTACCCCACATTGATTCCTCCAAATGTTGCTGTCAGGTCCCTTTTGCTATAAAAGATCCCATGATCAAAGACCAGGGAGTGGCCTAAGATGTAATAAAGGATGTATCCAGGCTTGGAGAGGGGTACTGGTATAGAGCTTCCAAAACCTTTGAAACTTCCTGAATGAAAGGAGTATCTTTGTTAATGCTAATGAACATGTACGGGGTGTGTGTGTGGGTGGGTGGGTGTGTGTGTGTGTGTTGGGGGAGGGGCATGACTAAAGAGCGTTAGGATAAGGGCTGGTCACCAGAAAAAACACATGATCAGAGGGCTAAAACTTTTAACCACCTGACCTCCAGAGAGAGGAAAGGGGCTAGAGGCTGAGTTCAATCAATGGTGCCTACATAATAAAACTCAGATACAAAATTCAGGACAGCAAGACCTAGCGGAGCTTCCTGGTTGGTGAACATACTGATGTGCTTGGGAGGATGGTGGACATGCCTGGGTTCTATGAGGAGATGGTGTGGAAGCTCTGTGTCTCCATTTCTCCTGATGCCTCTCCTTCCTCCCAGGCCTCACTCTATGCAGCATCTCTTCCCTTTGGCTGTTCCTAAAGTGTATCTTTTATAGTAAAATTGTAACAGAAAATGTTTCAGTGAGTCCAGTGAGTCATTCTGGTCAATTATCAAACCTGAAGGGGGGTGGTAGGAATCCCCAAATTTTCAGCCGAGTCAGAGGGGTATGAGTATCCTAGGGTCCCCACTAGCAGACTGGCAACTGAAGAGTAATCTAGCTGAGGATCTTGCCCTTTAATTTGTGAGACCTACACTAACTCTGGGCTTACCAGGTGGCACTAATGGTGAAGAATCTGCCTGCCAGTACAGGAGACACAAGAGATGTGGGTTCAATCCCTGGGTCGTGAAGATCCCCTGGAGTAGGAAGTGGCAGTGGCAACCCACTCCAATATTCTTGTCTGGAAAATTCCATGGACAGAGGAACCTGGTGGGCTACAGTCCATGGGGTTATGAAGAGTCAGATGTGACTGGGCAACTGAGCACATTAACTCTGGGTATCAAGTTGGCTATCAGAGAATTGTTGTTAGAATGCAAAAATATTTCATTATATTTTTTGACTTTTAAAATTATAGTAAAATAAACATAAAATTTACCCTTCTGACCAGCTTTCTTTTTAAACTTTTTATTGTAATATAAGAAAACAAAATAAATGTATTTAAGTACAACTTACAAGTAAACCACTCAATCATATTTCACAAATTGAACACACCATTGTACCCAGCATCTGGATGAAGAACAGAACATTACAACATTTCAGCAAGGAAAAGGAATATGTTGAAAAGACAGGAACATTTTCATTTTAAAAAACTAAATATATTCATTAAAATGAGGGTGAGAGAGGGCATCATTTTCCCATGTATATGCACATGCTCACTCTACAAAGTACCAAAAATGGTTTCATGGAAGAATTTCTAAGGATTATTTGTGCTATGTTAAAAAGCTTTTGTGGTAATAATAATTTGGGGACATACTGAATGAAAGCTAGTCAAATGGGTTGATAATTTAAGGAGATTTTCACAAAATTCAGACTCCAGAGTCTAGTGCCTAAACATTCTCAAGTCAGAAGAGGAATGAGAAAAATATTTCTTGCCTGTTCTAGATATATTTCTATAATTATAATAAAATAGATATAACAAAATTTACCATTTTGGCATTAAGTATATTCACAATGTTGGGCAACCATCACGACTATCACTTTCCAGAACTCATTCAAGCCAGACAGGAATTCTGAACTTATGAAATAATAGCTCCTCAATTTTCCCTCCCAACAGTCCCTGGCAACTACTGTTCTTTCTGTCTCAATGAACTTGTCTATTTTTATACCTCATGTAAGTGGGATTCTACAATATTTGACCTGTTGTGTCTGACTTCTTTCACTTAGCATGGTATTTTCAAGATTCATCCATGTATCAGAATTTCATTCTTTTCAAAGGCTGTATAATATTCCACTTTGTGTATACACCACATTTTGTTTATCCATTCATCTGCTGATGTATATCTTTTTTTGCCCACCACTTTAGTTTTGTGACTAATGTTGCTACGAACATATACAAGTATACATATTATTATATATTTTCATAAATCAATCTTCATTTTTTTGTTGTGTAAATAAACTTTTGGAGCACTTTACAATTTAGAGGTCAAATAGAAATGAATGATAACATAAATTTTAAAGAGTCCAGTGTTTTATTATTAGCATTAATATTTGTTCATACTGAAGATTCAGGGATAAAATAATGGACAGAAAACTAGGATGTAAGCATACGACATGGACGTATCATAAGTATATAGGAACATTTGCTAATTATTGTGCTAAAAAGATAAAAGATGAAATTACAGTAATTATTTTGTGCTCAGTCTTTCTGAATGTACTTTTGGTATTAAATACACAGCAAGTGCTTATACTTGGAGATTCTGCCTTTTTCTTTAGCAATGAAAACATGCTTATCCTTGATTAATCAGACTCAGTTTCAAAAGGTAAAACTTCTTAAAGGTAATCATGACATTTAGTGCTTTAGACCAGTACTCTTGGTGGGCTGGCTGCCAGATGACCGCTCTCGCTCTTTAGTAATTTCCATCTCAATTTTGGCTTTGATTTTCTCCCAGTCTATTTGGAGCTGTGGTAAAAGAAAAGAAGAAATGCACATATATAGTATAAGACCTTTTTATTTAATCCAAAGTAGCTAAGAGTAAACAAAAATAGAATGTATGACTTTCAAAACATTAGAGAAAGACAGTGGGAAAGAAAAGTTAAGAAGAAATAATGCTCCCTCGCAAATGACATAGCGTTAAATAATTCCTACTAGAACAATTATCACCATAAAAAGCAAAGACTTTCACTGTGATGCAAAAGACCAAAATCTAGTTGTAGTTATTTATAAAAAGTACATCTCAACTATGGGACCCTAGGATTCTGCTCAGGTACAAGGTGGGAAGGGCAGGTAAGGTGGGTTGCTCTCCTCCAAACAAGAGGGAAATGGACAGAGCCCTGGCCATCAGGCCATGTTTCAAGTGCATCAACACTTCAGCACTCTTATACTGAGGTTTCCATCAGGAACCTAGCTATGAAGAAAGATAGGGGAGCATCTGCTTCACCAGAGCATACTCTGCAAAGGGGCTCCTTTGCAACAACTCTTAAAATAATATGAAGACTTGGTGGTAAGACAATGATGAAAAGATATTAGATGAAACAGTGGGAGAACAAGGTTGAAAGACAACTAAAAAGAATAACTGTAAAGTGATAATATTTATATCTGTTTCAGGTCAACCACTGATCCCCACCAAGATCCAGCCCTGCCCCTCCACTATATCCCACTAAAGCAACAGACTTGGTGTTAGGAGTGGACTCTACCCTAAGTCCCAAAAACAAGTTCTTTTGGAAAAAGCATTCAGATTTTTTTTTTTTTTTATAAGTCTGGAGATCACTAACTTAGAAATGTGTGTCCTCTCTCAGGCAAGACATGGGAAAAAATGGGGTCCCAGCTTAAACTTAACTCTGATTTACTTTGAAATAAACCCAAACTCCTAGACTGAACCAAAAGTAAATAGGTTTTCACCTCCATGTAGGGGAGCTGAGTAGAATAAGCAGTATTAAAGCAGATTGGGGTGATATGTGCTGCTTGAACAGATTTATCTTAAGTAACTGAGACTAATTTAACCTTAACACAAGACTTCGTGCCTCTCTTAATTTTGTGCTGGAAGTAGGTAGAATTAAGTATTTGGTTCTTTTTTATGCCAAAATCCTTTCTCTAATTTCTGTGTAGTAATTTGTGGATATTATTGGTCACCTTTATTAAGATAATCATTCCACATATTTGTCTATAATATATAAAATGGATGAATTAAAAGAATCCTTCTTACTCATAGAAGATGAATGTCTGTGCTAAGATGCAAGTGACGATTCAATGAAAGGCAGAGCAAATGTTAGGTTATTTGAAAGGCTCATTTTTCAATCTGGCCAGAACCTGATGTTTTTTTAAATGGCAGAACATTCATCTAAGAAAACATTTCAAAGAGAAAGACAAAACTTGATGAATACCTTGTCCTTCTTCCAGCTTTAAATGACTTACATATGTTTCTTGAATCAGTCACAATAAAACCATGTATCGATGATAAACTAAACAACTGTTGCTTGGCTTCACCAGAAGTATATCAAGTAGACTGATGACATCTATATTAGTTACTTGTTATAGTACAAGTGAGGGTGTCAGTTGATAGCTATCCTACTGAAAATAAATGTTTCACTTTCACTCTGGCATCTGTCCAGTTTTAGAACAATGGTCTGATAATTTAGTCTCTGGAATAGAGTATTTTTAATAGTGGGTTTCAGATAAGGATGTACTCATGACAGCTGTCAAGTGACTTCTATGTTAAAACACATCCTTTTCTCTTCCAGAGAGTGTTAATACTCTTTGGCACTTTTTTCTAGTCCTGAGCCAGTCAATTCTTTATATTCACATAGAAGTAATTTCAAAATCATATCAAATGGCTCTCCATCCTCTACCCCATCTCTCTTACTCTCAACTGAAAAATCAGCTTCCTACTTTAGACAGAATATAGTAACCATTAGGTAGAATTCACTTAATTTCCTTCCTTTCACAAAAGTAGGTACATCTGTACCCACGCCTATCTCTTTCCCTTCTGTCTCAGGCCAGCATCTTCACACAAGTCCCTGATCTTATCTCAGACTCCTTTAGGACATCAACCTTCAATTATTACCTACATATTTCAATTTCCTTCTCTTCACTGGCTGCTCCTTCCATCCTTCCTTCTCTATTCTGTCTCCCCACAAGCTACTACCTTCATTCTTCTTTTCATTCCCGACTCTCATCCTCTTCCCAGACCACTGTGATATAACTGTGTTCCCACCATACTTCAGAAACTTCACTAACGCCACCATTAAGTGTTTTAATTCCTCATCCTATATACCTTCTCTATATGACTCAGTTACTCATTCAACGAATATTTAATGTTCACTCTATGCCAAGGATTGCTCTAGGTACATGGATTTAGCAGTGAATAAAAAGATAAAAATCACTGTCTTTATAGAGACATAAACAGAGACAAATGAGAGTGGTAAGAGTTTCAGAAACAGGGGAGGGAGACAGTACCAAGGGAGGAGTTGGGGGGATTAGTGCTGAACTTCAGATAGAGTGATCAGAGAAAGTTTTCTCCCCGAGAAAATTGAAAATTAATGACGTGAAAATCTGAAGATTAATGAGTATATCTGGGGAAGAGCACCTAACAGAGGAAGAAAAAAGCCTTGATGTAGAAGCATCCCCTGGACCTTGCTGATTCCATTCCAGCTCTTCAAAATCTCTCTCAGTATATCCTTCCCTTCTGGTTTCTGCTCTCCTTTCTAAATGTCCTCAATCTTTTTTCTTTCTTTTTCTTCTATATCCTTCTCCTTGGTACCCTCTTCCCTTTTAGCATTCACTGGGGTTCCAAACACAGCTTTTTCATACTTTCCCTAAGAGATCTCATCAACTCACATAGCTTCAACTATACCTAAATTGTCATGATCATAGATTTATTTATCTAGCCCTTATTCTTCCTTTATCAACACCCTTTGATGTTCACATTGATATTTCCAACTGCCCACTAGACATCTCCACCTAGATAGGGTCTATCCCACAGGAACTTCTAATGCAAAAAATGGCCTATTTTCATGTATTCAAACTAAAGAAAGGTCCACAACTCATATATGCTCATGTTCCTCCACTTGTCACCCATGGTACGAATGCTGAAGTTGTTCTCAAATGCCTTGACTTACCTCACTGCTCTCCTCCCACCTCTAACTACAATGTTTTATTAATTTTTCTGATTTTTTTTCTTACATTAATCTTACCCTTTCCATCTCCTGGTGAAACTATTATAGTAACTGGCCTCCTGGTCATCACCCTCACCTCCAAACCATCTTCCACCTAAGAAGCTATCTTTCAAGTCATTCTCTTGATTACAAACCTTCAAGTCTTTGCATTGCCTTCATTATGAAATCTGTTAGCACAATATTAAGATGCTTCAATGTCTGGTCCCATCAATATTCCAGTCACTCAGAACCCAAGGCACCCCCTCTGTACTCCTTCACCATTCTTTCAAGACCCCATGCATTTGCTCTTATTATCATATCCTTTGACTGACTGACAAAAACCCTACTCAAGATAATTTTGTGGAAAAAATAAAGAAATTAAAACTAACAAATGCTAAGTATATAATTTCCAAATGGGGAAGGAAACAGGATAATTTGTGAAAAATTCTAAGTTTCCATTTCTACTTAGAAATTGGGATTTTTAAAATGGAAAAGTGATCATGTCACTTCCATTCAGTATCTTTACATTAATCTTAGGGTAAATCCAACTTACCTAATGTGCCCTATGAAACTCTCAGGTCAACCTCCCCTTTGCTCATCATTCTTAACCACTTCAGAGCCTTCCCTATCCTGGAATGTGTCCATCCCCACACCCTGTCCCCTCGATTGGTTTCTACCCATTGTTCAGAGTTCAGCTCTAACATCATTTGCTTTCCTTTGAAAAATCTTTACTGATACCCCCATTCTAGGTCAGGCTCCACATTCATAAAGTCTTATAGCACTATAGACACTACCTTCAAAGCTATTATCGCAAATGAAATTAACAATTAACTATATAATTATTTTTGGCCTCTATTTGAATACAAATTTCAAAGGGTCAGTGTCTGCCAGGTTTGCTATTATATCCCAACCACCAAGAAGAATACATTGTCTGCAGGAGGTACTCAGTAAATACTGAATGAATGAGAGATCACTAATTATCCAGGAAATGAGCTACCACTTAATCTCTCACTATTTTCTCTCCTATTTATCATTCCTTTTTTCTTTCTCCTAGCATAATGTTTAAACATTTCCTGGCTCCTCTACTCTTCTTTTTGCACAGAGTATGTATTCACTGAACTGAATGTATTCCTCAGGTGGATTTTATTTGCCAGACTAATGAATTCTCTTACAAACACTTGCTGAACACCACTGTAGACCAGGTATAATGACTCTGATGGAGTTCTTAGAAGACAGTACACCTTGTATAGATCTCAGATTTCCACATTTTAAACTAGAAAGGCCCAAATAACATTTCAGGGCTCATAAATATGAATGTATGTCAAGCCTCACTTCTTATAAACTTTTATGTTATGCATTGTGAAGCCATTTGAATTCACCAGCTATCTATAATAAATTTTTCAAGGTTTACAAAAATGATCTTTTTCTATTCAATTCTTAGTTCTGAAATAAAAAGTTTTTATAATCACAATTTTGGTTAAGAAATGTTAAGTCAAAGATTATTTTCATCTTAGTTCACTTCAGTTCAGTTCAGTCACTCAGTCATGTCCAACTCTTTGCGACCCCATGAACCGCAGCACACCAGGCCTCCCTGTCCATCACCAACTCCCAGAGTCCACCCAAACCCATGTCCATTGAGTCGGTGATGCCATCCAACCATCTCAGCCTCTGTCGTCCCCTTCTCCTCCTGCCCTCAATCTTTCCCAGCATCAAGGTCTTCTCAAATGAGTCAGCTCTTTGCATCAGGTGGCCAAAGTACTGGAGTTTCAGCTTCAACATCAGTCCTACCAATGAACACCCAGGACTGATCTCCTTTAGGATGGACTGGTTGGATCTCTTTGCAATCCAAGGGACTCTCAAGAGTCTTCTCCAACACCACAGTTCAAAAGCATCTATTCTTCGGCTTTTATTTAAGATTTTCATCTTAAAATACTGTTTTATGATTTCTAGTTAACTTCCAAATTACATTTATGAAGACAAGTTGGAAACTAGAACATGGTGCCATAGGGAGTCAAAAAACAGGAAACAAAATACCCAAGAAAAGTCATGTTGTTCTGATTATCCCATTTTGAACATTTCAGCTACTCTTATGATTGAAGTATTAACATGTTATTTATAGTTGAATACGTATATATTGAAAAAGAGGATAAGAGTTTTAAGTTTTCAGAATCTGAAATATAACTTTGAGGTAAAAACTATATTTTCCATGTCCTCAAAAGCACCTAATGTGAACACAGTGAAAAAAATATTGATAATAATATGATGAAGAGGAAGCAGAGTAGTATTAATTTGCTTCAAAATTATATAGTAAAGGAAATTTAAAGTGGGTGCTCATTTTCAACATAATGTCATATTTTCAAAACAGACAAAAGAGATTAGCTGACCAATGATTTTCTGGGCTGTTCTGCACCATAGTGGTGGTGGCTGCTGTCATATTCTGTGAATTAAAAAGTACAGCCCTTAGAGCTCTTACGGAAGGCTAATAGCCCAAACAATTCATTTCTGAATCAAACAAAAAAAATTGTGAAGCTTCTATAAAATATGTCCCTTTCTACCAAGAAACCCACAACTGTGTCTATCCTGGATCCAGATGAAGTTACACTGCAGAACTAAGAATAGCTCCAAAGTCTTCATTACCCTGAAAACTGTCCTGAAGTCCAAAAATGTGACTCATGACACTCGATATTCTACATATAGCAAATGGATAATGTATTTAGTAGGTACCTCTCTCTACATCCTCTTTCCTCTTCCAAAGAGGACAGTTTAATATATTTTACCCACCCCCACCATGAAGCAGAACATTCCGAGAAACACTCCCACAGGGTCTATGAAAGAAAGTGAAAGTGTTAGTCGCTCAGTCGTGTTCAACTCTTTGCGACCCCATGGACTGTAGCCCACCAGGCTCCTCTGTCCAAGGGATTCGCCAGGCAAGAATACTGGAGTGGGTAGCCATTCCCTTCTCCAGGGGGATCTTCCCAACCCAGGGGTCAAACCTGGGTCTCCTCCATTGCAGGCAGATTCTTTACCATCTGAGCCACCAGGAAAGCCCCTACGTGGTCTATAAGCTCCATGAAGACAAGCCATGTCTGATTCAACACCTAGTGTGGTGCCTAATCCAGACTGAGTACTTATAAACACATTTTGAATATATGAATGCCTAAAAGGATAAGGAAATCAACTAGTTTGCAGAGCTGCGAGAAAGGTTAGCCCTGTCTTGGGTTTACAAATTGGATCTCCCATGGCTAGAAGTGAGCTCTATTTCTGCCATTTGAATCTAGAAGTATCTGGGCAGGTGGCCACAATCATTTCTGTTCTAGGCATGGCTCGCCTTGTGTGCTGGTATGTACTAGAATGGCTTTTTTCCTAACTGGATTGACAAAACCTTAAGTTCTGGTAGGAACTTAAGAGGCAAAGGGTCAGCTTTCTTTGGTTCTAGGTGGTGAAGTCTACCCAGGCGAGGCACCTCTTTAAGTGCAAGCAGGCTCCCTAGAATCTGCAAAGTGACAAAGTATCCAACTTCTGGCCACTGCCCTCTGTGCTTATTCCCCTGGAACAGAAAGGGCAGCTGGTGGAAGGCAAAATTCAGGAAGCCTTTAGGAAGGCAAAATTAGAAGCCTTTATCCTCACATTTTATGTTGTTTATCTAAAAATATCAGTTAGGACACAAACTTAACATAAATTGGAAACTGTAAGAACAGACTTGAGTTAAGCAAAACATGGCTATAAGAGTCCAGGAAAATATTCTGTAATATAATTATATAGTCAAAATAAAACTGCAACATTGAAAGACAAGAAGCAGTTATTTTTAGAGATTACGGTAGGAAAGTTATTCAATTTTGTCTCATTGAGACAAATAACATATAAAGCATATAATTATTATCAAATACTGCATAATACTTACACCTTCTGCATACTGCAGGTATCGTTTATTAGTTTCCTGTTTACCAAATGTCTCCAAAAATTTTTGACGGTAAGCAAGAACTGTGTCAACATGTGTTTTGTATTTTACAGCCAATTCAAGAGCCCTATAATGAGAAATAAAATGTTATCAGCACTGATATGTTGACTTCTATGGGCAGTGGAGTTCTGGGGTGAGAGGGTGGGACGCTCTGTTTTTCCCTCTACTCATTGTTCAATATGAAAGGTATGTCATAGCCCCTACCTTATCCATCTTGTAAATTTCTATTTATACTTCAGGGTCCAGCCCAAACATGATCTATTCTCCCTGACCAGCTCTTCCTGGAGAAATAAATGACCATTACATCTTTCTGTGCTACAGAACATTCCTTACATACTATTATTATAGTCCTGTTCACAGTGTATTGTAACTATTATGAATTTGTTCCTTGAATTAACCTATACATTTATTAAAGGGAGATGTGGGTTTCATTTCTCTTTGGTGAGTATTACTGAGTAGATGTATGGTAAATGCTCATTGAAAAGTTCACTGAAATCGTAAGAAAATTCAAGTGAATTGCCCAAAGTAAGGGTTCAACTATCCTGACCATTTTATAAGTCTGTAATGAACACAAGAGAAGACTCTACACATGGACATCACCAGATGGTCAACACTGAAATCAGATTGATTATACTCTTTGCAGCCAAAGATGGAGAAGCTCTTTACAGTCAGCAAAAACAAGACCAGGAGCTGACTGTGGCTCAGATCATGAACTCCTTATTGCCAAATTCAGACTGAAATTGAAGAAAGTAGGGAAAACCACTAGACCATTCAGGTACGACCTAAATCAAATCCCTTATGATTATACAGTGGAAGTGAGAAATAGATTTAAGGGACTAGCTCTGATAGACAGAGTGCCTGATGAACTATGGACGGACGTTCGTGACATTGTACAAGAGACAGGGATCAAGACCATCCCCATGGAAAAGAAATGCAAAAAAGCAAAATGGCTGTCTGAGGAGGCCTTACAAATAGCTGTGAAAAGAAGAGAAGCGAAAAGCAAAGGAGAAAAAGAAAGATATTCCAATTTGAATGCAGAGTTCCAAAGAATAGCAAGGAGAGATAAGAAAGCCTTCCTCAGCGATCAATGCAAAGAAATAAAGAAAAACAACAGAATGGGAAAGACTAGAGATCTCTTCAAGAAAATTAGAGATAGCAAGGGAAAATTTCATGCAAAGATGGGCTTGATAAAGGACAGAAATGGTATGGACCTAACAGAAGCAGAAGATATTAAGAAGAGGTGGCAAGAATACACAGAAGAACTGTACAAAAAAGATCTTCATGACCCAGATAATCACAATGGTGTGATCACTCACCTAGAGCCAGACATCCTGGAATGTGAAGTCAAGTGTGCCTTAGGAAGCATCACTACGAACAAAGCTAGTGGAGGTGATGGAATTCCAGTTGAGCTATTTCAAATCCTGGAAGATGATGCTGTCAAAGCGCTGCACTCAATATGCCAGCAAATTTGGAAAACTCAGCAGTGGCCACAGGACTGGAAAAGGTCAGTTTTCATTCCAATCCCAAAGAAAGGTAATGCCAAAGAATGCTCAAACTACCGCACAAGTGCACTCATCTCACATGCTGTAATTGTAATGCTCAAAATTCTCCAAGCCATGCTTCAGCAATACGTGAACTGTGAACTTCCAGATGTTCAAGCTGGTTTTAGAAAAGGCAGAGGAACCAGAGATCAAATTGCCAACATCTGCTGGATCACTGAAAAAGCAAGAGAGTTCCAGAAAAACATCTATTTCTGCTTTATTGACTATGCCAAAGCCTTTGACTGTGTGGATCACTATAAACTATGGAAAATTCTTCAAGAGATGGGAATACCAGACCACCTGACCTGCCTCTTGAGAAACCTGTATGTAGGTCAGGAAGCAACAGTTAGAACTGGACATGGAATAACAGACTGGCTCCAAATAGGAAAAGGACTACGTCAAGGCTGTATATTGTCACCCTGCTTATTTAACTTCTATGCAGAGTACATCATGAGAAACGCTCAGCTGAAAGAAGCACAAGCTGGAATGAAGACTGCCGGGAGAAATATCAATAAATTCAGATATGCAGAAGACACCACCCTTTTGGGAAAGTGAAGAGGAACAAAAAGCCTCTTGATGAAAGTGAAAGAGGAGAGTGAAAAAGTTGGCTTAAAGCTCAACATTCAGAAAATGAAGATCATGGCATCTGGTCCCATCACTTCATGGCAAATACATGGGGAAACAGTGGAAACAGTGTCAGACCTTATTTTTGGGGCTCCAAAATCACTGCAGATGGTGACTGCAGCCATGAAATTAAAAGACGCTTACTCCTTGGAAGGAAAGTTATGACCAACCTAGATAGCATATTGAAAAGCAGAGACATTACTTTGCCAACAAAGGTCCGTCTAGTCAAGGCTATGGTTTTTCCAGTGGTCATGTGTGGATGTCAGAGTTGGACTGTGAAGAAAGCTGAGCGCCGAAGAATTGATGCTTTTGAACTGTGGTGTTGGAGAAGACTCTTGAGAGTCCCTTGGACTGCAAGGTGATCCAACCAGTCCATCCTAAAGGAGATCAGTCCTGGGTGTTCTTTGGAAGGACTGATGCTAAAGCTGAAACTCCAATACTTTGGCCACCTCATGCGAAGAGCTGACTCATTGGAAAAGACCCTGATGCTGGGCCTTCCCAGCAGACACGATCGAGCGACTGAACTGAACTGAATGAATTTATTCTGTTCAATATTTAACTAAATACTGATATCCTTACATTTTTAGCATAGCAAATTAAAAATATTAGTATTATGAAAATAAAATTTGAGGATAAAAGTCTGACAAAATGCCTTTTGCCATCTGGTTCTTCAGTTCAGTTCAGTTCAGTCGCTCAGTCATGTCCGACTCTTTGCAAACCCATGAATTGCAGCACGCCAGGCCTCCCTGTCCATCACCATCTCCCGGAGTTCACTCAAACTCATGTTCATCAAGTTGGTGATGCCATCCAGCCATCTCATCCTCTGTCGTCCCCTTTTCCTCCTGCCCACAATCCCTCCCAGCATCAGAGTCTTAGAAAAAGTTAAAAGCCATTTAAATTTTATAATCCAATTAATATCTATTTATCTATGTAACTAAGTTATTTTTAAGGTAATATTTTATTTAAATAGCAGATAAGAACTAAATTAACCACTAAAATCAGAGGTATAACACCAAAGGCATAAAATCTATATATTGATAATACAGAGGGAGATGAAAATATTATTCCGCAGTTCCAAATCTGTTTTTGCATGTAGGTTTTGGACAGCACTCAGCCCATCATCCTATGCATAACTCATATCAGTTGAGCCAGGAACAACCTACTACAGTATAGCTCTCCTACACTGCTCACTGGATTTTTTTAAATTGTAAAAATATGACAACACATTTACAGGAGACTTGGAAAATACAGAACAAGGTGACATATAGCTCCATTATATATTACAATTAGTTTTTTAAGTAAATACAGATTTTTTTGTTGGAGTTTCAATATCGAACTCTCAAAAATTAATAGAATGAATATACAGAGAAATAGAAGGATAGTAGTAGGAAAGCACTAAGAACAAATTCAACATACGATTTATACAATTTTCACACAACATATACTGTTCATTGTTCCCATGTATGGGAAATGATCATCATAATAATCAGAGTATAATTTTTCTCAAGTTGTCTTGCTTTCTAATATGCCATATGACTTTGAAATAGGCGGTCACAGTATATCAGAGCCAACTATTATAAACTTGTTTTTTTAGACAACTAGAATTTTCTCAACATGGGATTGCTTAGCAGGAAAATCTGTTTGGTTCTTGACATGCTTCGGTTTGACATAAATAGTAACTTTAAAAAGTATTTTAGATATTATGTGTGTATTAACTGATGAATAACAAATGAGAGATATTAAAGATAGTAAGAAAAATTATGAATATAAGTCATATATAATATAAATGATAATGCCAAAGTCTAGTACAATGATTTCTTATAAAAATATATTGGCCCAAACAATATTGCTAAATGCAAGGGTCAATATTTGCTACCCACCACAAACTCCTCACAAAGTTTCCTTATTTCTCTGTGACTTTAAGTCTTTCAGAGAGAAAAAAAAAAGATACAGAGAAAAAAAATGTAGAGGTACTAGAATATAGAGGTACAAAAGCAGAAAACCAGAGCAGGCAAAAAACAATTTATAGAGGCTCAAAAGAAGAGAAACAGAAGTAAGGATGCCTTAACTCTTCTAAGCCTCTCTCATTTTATCCCCCTCTGATTCCAGTGGGGTACGATGGGTGGAGACTCCAGTGAACCACCTCTTTGGCATCTTAGAGTTCCATTTCCCATTATCTCTTTATGATTGTACAGGACAGGGGAAGGAATTCTGGATTGCACAAAATGAAGAGTTCTAAGCAGGAAGTACATAAGCATCTGGTTTGGGGCTTTCCAAAAATTCTAAAGAGATACTTTGTTATGGAACATCAATAAATTTAATTATGTAGAAGGTATAGAATATGATGTCTAATCCTGCATTTAGATACTAGATACTAAGTACTATCTATTATAATAGTTATTATTAGTATTATAAAATATGTATTAATTATCTGACTGAAAACAATGCTAAAGGTAAACAGTCAAATGATATGTGCTATTGTAAATGCCTCTAAAAGCACACCCTGGGTAACAAATGTCTCTCTACCACATTTAAGAGGGAATTTACTCCAAATTATGTAAGAGTTACGGGAACAGTATGTTTCTAGCTTTAAAATGGTTATTTGGCAATGAAACAAATTTAACATTAGATTATGGGGCTGGAAAAAATCCATGTATCCTCTCTGATTTTAAATAGAAGGAAGTTATATAAAAAGATGTTATAACTTCAGAGTATAATTTTTGCATAACTTGAATGAAGCAAAATTACTTTATGTAAGTGGTATAAGTAAAAGAAACTATTTTTATTAGTACTTACATAAAGGATCAATATGCATACATGGAGTTTCTAGTTTCTACCTCTCTTAACTTGCTTTTTAAAACAGACCACCACCAAATGTCCAGGGGGAACGGCACATGGATAACTTGCATATCTATAGCCCTCAAGGGCTGCATCTTAGTAAATTGCAGGCAATTTTCAAATTCAAATATAAATGATAGCAGCACAAAGCAGCAAGATGATGCTTCTCAAATAGAATAACACATATTAACAAAGTAAAATCTGTTCCCAGGCTTTCCCAGAGGTCTAGTGGTTAAAAATCCATCTGTCAATGCAGGGGACATGGGTTCAATCCTTGCTCTGTGAAGACCCCACATGCCACAAGGCAGCTAAGTCTGTGCACCATAACTGCTGATCCTGTGCTCTAGAGTCCACAAGCTGCAACTCTTGAGCCCACATTCCAAAATTACTGAAGTTCGTACTCTAGATCCTGCGGTCTGCAACAAAAGAAGCCACTGCAATGAGAAGCCCTCATAATGCAACTAGAGCGTAGCCCCTGCTCTCCACAACTAGAAAAAGTTCTAGTGCAGCAATGAAGAATCAGCGTAGCCAATTAAAAAAAAAAAAAAAGTTTTCTTCTAAAGTATGTAAATAAATATGGAAATTCAAGGATCCTAAAAGGATTTATATTTAAGGATATATTTATCAGCCAATACTTAAATTCTATCATTCTAGAATTTTGGCAGGATAGAATTAGAATATCACCATAACTGATTAATGGATCAGAGCAAAAACTGTCAATAGCTAACATCACAAAAAAGACAGATGGCCAGTTATTACAGAAACACACATAATACCAATTCTGACGGATCCTTACCAAAAAGAAGGAAAAATTTTAATCTAAACCTAATCAAGTTTCTACGGCTTTCTAGGTGGCTTAGTGGTAAAGAACCCACCTGGCCAATGCAGGAGCTGCGGGAGCCCCAGGAGACATGGGTTCTATCCCTGGGCTAGGGAGATCCCATGGAGGAGAAAATGGCAACCCACTCCAGTATTCCTGCCCAGAGAATCCCATGGACAGAGGAGCCTGGTGGGCACGATTGAGCATGCAGGTATGTATGTCATCAAGTTTCTACATTCAATACCAATTCACAGCTAATTCAGGGGCAAAGGAACATGTTAAGTGATACCACAAAGATGCAATCAACAAAGTCTAGATTATAAGAAATTCTCAAAAAAAAAAAAAAAAAAGAAGTTCTCTAAGCCCAAATAAAATACAAAAAACAAATAGAAGAATCTATAGATTTAAAGAAACTTAAGACTGCATCAACCAATCACAATGCATGTATCTTTTCTGGATACTACATCAAACAACATAAAGCAAAATAAAACATATATAAGACAAACAGAGAAATAAGAATACTGAATAGAATTATTATTAATTTTAAAGGTGTGATCATAATATTATGGTTGGATTAAAAAAAACCTTTAAGATACATACTGAAATATTCATAGATAAAATAATATGATGACTGGGATCTGCCTTTAAACAATGGTGGGTAGGGATTACTCACAAGTCACTAACTGTGAAGCTGAGTGATGGGTACATGGATATTCATTATACTGTTCTATTTTTATATATGTTTGAAAATTTCCATAAAGAGTAGCTTTTAAATTTCATCTTTTTTGCCCCTTCCTCTTTTGCTGAATCCTCCTCTTCAACCAGACCATTAAACGTTCAATTCAGAAGAAATCTGCCTGCTGCCTTCTTTTCTTTTTCCTTCTTTAAATTCTAGTAGGTACCCATCACTCAGCTTCAACAGTCCTAGAAGTCTTAGTTTATGAGACCTATTATTTACTCACTCCCAGGGAAACAGAGAAATACACGTGGCAAAAAAACACATAAGCTTTCTTTTTCCCTAACCATGTGTTGCTTGTAGGGACTGAACTCGCACCATGGCAGTGAAAAAATAAGATCTTTTATAAAAAGTCACCATCCATATAGACAGGCACGCAAAAAGTCTATTGTTAATCAGTTAATCACATAATTTTATCATCCTGTGTTTGAATATCTTTGTTTAGCTCAGTTCAGTTCAGTTCAGTCCCTCAGTCATGTCCGACTCTTTGCGACCCCACGGACTGCAGCATGCCAGGCTTCCCTCTCCATCACCAACTCACGGAGTTTACTCAAACTCATGTCCATTGAGTCTGTGATGCCATCCAACCATCTCACCCTCTGTCGTCCCCTTCTCCTCCCACCTTCAATCTTTCCCAGCATCAGGGTCTTTTCAAATGAGTCAGTTCTTCGCATCATATGGCCAAAATATTGGAGTTTCAGCATCAGTCCTTCCAATGAATATTCAGGACTGATTTCCTTTAGGATGGACTGGTTGAGTCTCCTTGCAGTCCAAGGGACTCTCAAGAGTCTCATCCAACACCACAGTTCAAAGGCATCAATTTCGGTGCTCAGCTTTGTTTATAGTCCAACTCTTGCCTTCATACATGACTACTGGAAAAACCATAGCTTTGACTAGATGGACCTTTGTTGGCAAAGTAATGTCTCTGTTTTCTAATACGCTGTCTAGGTTGGTCATAACTTTTCTTCCAAGAAGCAAGTGTCTTTTAATTTCACAGCTGCAGTCACTATCTGCAGTGATTTTGGAGCCCAAGAAAATAAAGTCTGTCATTGTTTTCATTGTTTCCCCATCTATTTCTCATGAAGTAATGGGACCAGATGCCATGATCTTCGTTTTCTGAATGTTGAGCTTTAAGCCAACTTTTTCTCTCTCCTCTTTCACTTTCATCAAGAGGCTCTTTAGTTCTTCTTCACTTTCTGCCTTAAATGTGGTGTCATCTGCATATCTGAAGTTATTGAGATTTCTCCTGGGAATCCTGATTCCAGCTTGTGCTTCATCCAGTCCAACATTTCTCATGATGTACTCTGCATATATGTTAAATAAGCAGGGTGACAATATATAGCCTTGATGTACTCCTTTCCCGATTAGGAACCAGTCTGTTGTTCCATGTCCAGTTTTAACTGTTGCTTCCTGACCTGCATACAAATTTCTTAGGAGGTTCATGACATTGTGCAGGAGGCAGGGATCAAGACCATCCCCAAGAAAAAGAAGTGCAAAAAGGCAAAATGGTTGTCTGAGGAGGCCTTACAAATAGCTGTGAAAAGAAGAGAAGCAAAAGGCAAAGCAGAAAAGGAAAGATATACCCACTTGAAGGCAGAGTTCCAAAGAGTAGCAAGGAGAGACAAGAAAGCCTTCCTCGGTGATCAATGCAAAGAAATAGAGGAAAACAACAGAATGGGAAAGACTAGAGATCTCTTCAGGAAAAACAGAGATATCAAGGGCACATTTTATGCAAAAATGGCCACAATAAAGGACAGAAATGGTATGGACCTAACAGAAGCAGAAGATATTAAGAAGAGATGGCAAGAATACACAGAAGAATTATATAAAAAAGATCTTCAAGACCCAGATAATCACAATGGTATGATCACTCACCTAGAGCCAGACATCCTGGAAAGTGAAGTCAAGTGGGCCTTAGGAAGCATCCCTACCAACAAAGCTAGTGGAGGTCATGGAATTCCAGTTGAGCTATTTTAAATCCTAAAAGATGATGCTATGAAAGTGCTGCACTCAATATGCCAGTAAATTTGGAAAATAAACTTTTTTTATGTCATTATGTCAGCATTGGCCACAGGACTGGAAAAGGTCAGTTTTCATTCCAATCCCAATGAAAGGCAATGCCAAAGAATGCTCAAACTACTGCACAGTTGCACTCATCTCACACGCTAGCATAGTAATGCTCAAAATTCTCCAAGCCAGGCTTCAACAGTACGTGAACCGTGAACTTCCAGATGTTCAAGCTGGATTTAGAAAAAGCAGAGGAACCAGAGATCAAATTGCCAACATCCGTTGAATCATCAAAAAAGCGAGAGTTCCAGAAAAAGATCTACTTCTGCTTTATTGTGGATCACAACAAACTGTGGAATATCTTTGTGGATGGGGATTATTCTACTCTCTAAGCAGGCCATTCTTTGGACTATGTTGTTATAAAGTTGATTTCTATACTGGATCCAAGTATTTATATGTCTTACTCCTACTTTTTATATTAGTCCTAACATTTAATATCAAACTATCATCTCAGACTTTGTCAGTTTTGTTCATTGCTGTATCCCCAGTCCTAAAACCTGGCACATTAGAGACACTCAATAAATATTTAAAGAATGAACAATAGCTACTATTTGTTGAAGGCTTATTATATATAATAAACCTTCAACAAAGTAAGCTAAGAGAGTTTCACATGCTATTTTACTTAACCCTGACAACAAACATGTGTTTCTTGTAATTATCATCATTTTAAACACAAGGAAACAGGCTTACAGAGCCTCAGTAACCTGTCCAAGATCACATGACTAATATGTGAAAAAAAAAACAAAAACCAAAAAACTAATATGTGCAGAATCAGAAATCAAACCCAGGTCTTATTCCAAAGCTCCCAGTCTTAACCATTACATTTGTCTTTGTCCCATTCAGCAGCCTTTTCGAACAAGTCATTAAAAATGACCATACATTTTACCAAAAGACTGTTATTGTTGTTGTTTTAAATGGATTTCCATGTAATATCTAAATATCCCTCATATGGCAGACACTCATTAAATATCTACTGAATGAATGAATATGCAATAGGAACAAATATTCCAACTGATTTCAGAAATAGCTGTAGAATCTGGAAATGAAGATAATACATAAAGCTTCTTGAGTGTTTTGTAGCAATTATAATTACTTCTGCTGATTATTTGAAGTCATTCTTACCCAGTCTTTGATATTTTGCTAAAAGTGATGGGAAACTAAGGGTTTCATTTAAGTGAGTCAGGGGTCAAGAGTGACATGATCAGATTTCCACTGTGAATAGATCACAGTGACTACAGTGTGACGAATGGATAGGAAAAGGACAAAGTAGATGCAGAGATAATGTTATACCAAGAAAAACTTGGATCAGCTTAGACAAGGGTGCTGGTAGTAAAGAGGATGAGTGCTACAGGGAAAAGGAAAATGTCAAAAGTAACTCCTAAATTTCCAGCTTTGGATAGATTGAAAAGATGACAGGTTACTTTGGAAGAGGATCAAGTTTATGAGAGAATAAATATAAATTTGAACTCAAACATATGAGACATCCAATGGAATGCTGAATAGGCAGGTAGATAATTGGATTCTGACAGCAAACATGAGCAAGATAGAGGGCTAGGAGAGATACATATTTGGGAGTCTTAAGTGTATAAATCAAGGTTTTGTATTCATTATGTCAGCAAATCTGGAAGACCCAGTAGTGACGGAAAGGACTGGAAGAGGTCAATCTTCATCCCAATTCCCAAGGGTAGTACCAAAGAATGTGCTAACCATCGGACAATAGCACTCATCTCCCATGCTAGTAAGGTCATGCTTAAAGTCTTGCATGCTAGGCTTCAGCATTATGCAAACCAAGAACTTCCAGATGTCCAAGCTGGATTTAGAAAAGGAAGGGGAACTAGAGATCAAATTTCCAACATTAACTGGATCATAGAGAAAGCAAGGGAATTTCAGAAAAACATTATCTCTGTTTCATCAACTATGCTACAGCCTTTGACTGTGTGGATCATGACAAACTGTGGAAGTCTCTTAGAGTGATGTGAATACCAGACCATCTTATCTGTCTCCTGAAAAACCTGTATGTGGGTCAAAAAGCAACAATTAGAACCCTGTATGGAACAACTGATTGGTTCAAGATCATATGACAGGGCTGTCTGCTGTCACCCTGTTTGCTTAACCTATATACTGAGCACATCATGAGAAATGCTAGGCTGGATGAGTTACAAGCCAGAATCAAGACAGCAAGAGAAACATCAACAACCTCAGATATACGGATGATACCCCTCTAATGGCAGAAAGTGAAGAGGAACTAAAGAGCCTCTTTATGAGGATAGTGAAAGAGCCGGCTTAAGATTAAATATTAAAAGAAACTAAGGTAATAGCATCTGGCCCCATTACTGCAAGGCAAATGGAAGGGGAAAAGGTAGAAGCAGTGACAGACTTCCTCTTCTTAGACTCCAAAATGACTGCTAATGGTGACTGCAGCCATGAAATCAGAAGATGACTGCTTCTTGGCAGGAAAGCGATGACAAACCTAGACAGTGTTGAAAAGCAGAGACATTACTCTGCCGACAAAGGTCTATCTAGTCGAGGCTATGGTCTTCCCAGTGGTCATATACAGTTGTGAGAGCTAGACCGTAAAGAAGGCAGAACACCAAAGAACTGATGCCTTTGAACTGTGGTGCTGGAAAAGACTCCTCAAAGTCCCCTGGATAGCAAGGAGCTCAAACCAGTCAATCTTAAGAGAGATCAACCCTGAATATGCACTGAAAGGACTGATGCTGAAGCTGAAGCTCCAGTATTTTGGTCATTTGATGTAAACAGACAACTCATTGGAAAAGTCCCTGATGCTGGGAAAGATTGAGGGCAGAAGGAGGAGAGGGTGTCAGAGGGTGAGATAGCTGGATGACATCACTGAGGCAATGAACATGAACTTGGGCAAACTCCAGGAGATGGTGAGGGACAGGGAGGCCTGGCATGCTGCAGTCCATGGAGTCGCAGAGTCGGACATGACTGGGCGACTGAACAACAGCAACAAAAAGTGTGTAAATAGTAATCAGAAGCCTTGAATAATGCTTCTTGACCTTTATCAACTTATCAGGCAGGCACAGAGGTCTACCAACACTTGACCAACCCATTGGTTTATAGTTTAGATAAAAAACAGAAAGGAGATGCCAAGTAGATAGGAGGAGCAGAGGAGCACCAAGTGTTTGTTTTTCTTTCCCCGTTACATCTCTTCCCTTCTTGTTTCCCCTCTCTCTGACACCTAATATCTTAAAGCAGGGTCCTATGCTGAGAACTAGAGCAGGGGAAGGAGCAGCATGGAAGGTAGGATATAGGGATAGTAGAGAAGACGTGAAATTAACTGCAGAGAGAAGAATGGTTACATGACATGTCTCAAAGGATCAGAGATTTTTACCAGACAAGTAAAGATGTTTGCATAGGTGTGCTAAGTCGCTTCAGTCATGTCCAACTCTTTGCAACCCCATGGACTGTAGCCCGCCAGGCTCCTCTGTCCATGGGATTCTCCAGGCAAGAATGCTGGAGTGGACTGCCATGCCTTCCTCCAGGGCATCTTCCCGACCCAGGGGATAAAACTTGTGTCTCCTGCATTGCAGGTAGTTTCTTTACCACTGAGCCATCACACACATCCAGACCTAATGAATGTGGAGTTGGAAAGAATAAACTGACTCCATTTGAGATGTAGGCAAGGAGGGGCCTCTGGAAAGACATGATATTCACTTAGGTCAAGGAGGTACAAGAAATGTTCAGAGGGCTGTATTATAGGCCATCAATAGAAACCATAAGAGGCAAACTGCTTCATCAAAACCTGCTCTGACACTTACACACTGTATGTATCTACATTCAGTGTTTGCAGAGGAAGTGTATGGCAAAATGATTGAGTACTGCATAAAGATTAAGAGCATGAAATTAAGTACCTGCTATGTTCACAGATAATATAAAATGATAAAATGTTTTTATCCTTCAAGAAGTATATAATCTAAAATCTTTGTAAATGTAAAAGTTTACAAAGATAAATAATAAAAGAGAAACATCAATCCTACAGAAAAATGTAAGTAGTAGTATCAGCAGTATATACTTTATTGCAGTAATAATAGAAAATTCAGGTCCGCTGTGATATTGGAAGGCTCAGGTTCAAATCCTAGATCTTCCACTTACTTACAAATAATCCTCAACTTCTTCATTTGTATAATGTTGTGATAACAAAGTGAGATGATATATGGAAAGCGTTGAACACAATTCTGACACATCATAAGCATCAATAAGTAGAAGCTTCACTATTATTAATGACAATAAAATAGAATTCTTAAATAGATTGTAAGCTTTCTAATATAAAGATGATTTTTAAAATATTTGTTATATTGGATGGTGTTCAGAATGCTGTATAAATAGTAATGCCTAAAATTTATCAACATAACTATTTTCTCAAAAGTATCAATTGAGAATATGCTGTAAACACTATTATTCGCCATTTCTCATGAAACTCAGTTTAGTAATGATATGTACAATTTTCCATCAGTTTTTTAATATAGTTTTAAAAATATTATTCATACTTTCCAAACTACTTAAGTATTTATGAATTATGACTAAACTGAACTCAAGAACAAAGGCCTATTCATGTTTTCAGAATCTAAAATAGTTTTCACAATCCTTTGTATAGCTAAACAATGACAACAGATTTGTGTAAATAAAGCATTGAAATAGAATGGCTGACCTGTATAAATGTATAAATTAAATAAAGAGACCATAGTATGTCCATACCAAAATTGTTTGTTACTTTTGTTAGCCATTTTTATTATTCCTGTTCAAGGGGAAGATAGAGACAGGATATCTATAAAAATTCTAATCTAAGGGAATTATAAGGGGCCAGTAATTAAAAAAATAGTGGTTAGTTTTTTAAGCACAGAGAGAGACAAAGATGATGAAAGACATCTCAAACCTGAAAAAATCAATATGCCAACTTTATAACATAGTAACTTCAGGTGTATATAAGCAATACAACCTTGTTCACTAAGAGATATATACCTGAAGAAAAAGAACAGAGAAACATAATATGCCATAGAGGAGAGAAGTTTGCCACTCAGTCTCAGAAAGCAACCTGTCCCAACGGCTAAGCTGGCAGGGAAGGTTACTGACCGCTCCTTGATACAAATCCTTTCGTTTGTCTTTCTTAGCTTAACAAATCTTTCCTGGATCCTCTCTCTGCCTGTCTACCTGCTTTATCCCCACCTTTCAGTGAATTTCTCTTTCACCTATCCCGCAAATAGAGTCGATGTGTTCTCACTCCACACATACCCCAGGCAATTGCATCCATCCTTCTGGCTTCGACTACCATCCGTTTGCTG
>NW_011494707.1:1583085-1583803 GCF_000754665.1 Bison bison bison | reverse complement strand
AAGCTGGAATCAAGATTGCCGGGAGAAATATCAATATCCTCAGATATGCAGATGATACCACCCTTATGGTAGAAAGGGAAGAACTAAAGAGCCTCTTGATGAAAGTGAAAGAGGAGAGTGAAAAAGCTGGCTTAAAACTCAACATTCAGAAAACTAAGATCATGGCATCTGGTCCCATCACTTCATGGCAAATAGATGGGTAAACAGTGGAAACAGTGTCAGACTTTATTTTCTTGGGCTCCCAAATCACTGCAGATGGTGAATGCAGCCATGAAATTAAACCACACTTGCTCCTTGGAAGAAAAGTTATGACCAACCTAGACAGCATAATAAAAAGCAGAGACATTACTTTGCTGACAAATGTCTGTCTAGTTTACTGTCATGTCCAGTAGTCATGTATGGATGTGAGAGTTGAACCATAAAGAAAGCTGAGTGCCAAAGAATTGATGCTTTTGAACTGTGGTGTTGGAGAAGACTCTTGAGAGTCCCTTGGACTGCAAGGAGAGCCAACCAGTCCATCCTAAAGGAAATCAGTCCTGAATATTCATTGGAAGGACTGATGCTGAAGCTGAAACTCCAGTACTTTGGCCACCTGATGTGAAGAACCGACTCATTTGAAAGACCCTGATGCTGGGAAAGATTGAAGGTGGGAGGAGAAGGGGACGACAGAGGATGAGATGGTTGCATGGCATCACCAACTCAGTGGGCATGGGTTTGA
>NW_011494707.1:1581324-1582985 GCF_000754665.1 Bison bison bison | reverse complement strand
CTCTTTTGTTGACCATAATGGCTACTCCATTTCTTCTGAGGGATTCCTGCCCGCAGTAGTAGATACAATGGTCATCTGAGTTAAATTCACACATTCCAGTCCATTTTAGTTCGCTGATTCCTAGAATGTTGATGTTCACTGTTGCCATCTCTTGTTTGACCACTTCCAATTTGCTTTGATTCATGGACCTAACATACCAGGTTCCTAAGCAATATTGCTCTTTACAGCATTGGACCTTGCTTCTATCACCAGTCATATCCACAACTGGGTATTGTTTTTGCTTTGGCTCCATCCCTTCATTCTTTCTGGAGTTATTTCTCCACTGATCTTCAGTAGCATATTGGGCACCTACTGACCTGGGGAGTTCCTCTTTCAATATCCTATCATTTTGCCTTTTAATACTGTTCATGGAGTTCTCAAGGCAAGAATACTGAAGTGGTTGGCCATTCCCTTCTCCAGTGGACCACATTCTTTCAGACCTCTCCACCATGACCCGCCCATCTTCAGTGGCCCCACAGGGCATGGCTAAGGTTCATTGAGTTAGACAAGGCTGTGGTCCTAGTGTGATTAGATTGACTAGTTTTCTGTGATTATGGTTTCAGTGTGTCTGCCCTCTGATGCCCTCTTGCAACACCTACCATCTTAACTTGGGTTTCTCTTACCTTGGACGTGGGGTATCTCTTAACTCGGATGACCATTATATCTACTACTGTGGGCAGGAATCCCTTAGAAGAAACGGAGTAGCCATCATGGTCAACAAAACAGTCTGAAATGCAGTACTTGGATGCAATCTCAAAAACGACAGAATGATCTCTGTTCGTTTCCAAGGCAAACCAAACCATTCAGTATCACAGTAATCCAAGTCTATGTCCCGACCAGTTAACGCTGAAGAAGCTGATATTGAATGGTTCTATGAAGACCTACAAGGCCTTTTAGAACTAACACCCAAAAAGATGTCCTTTTCATTATAGGGGACTGGAATGCAAAAGTAGGAAGTCAAGAAACACCTGAAGTAACAGGCAAATTTGGCCTTAGAATACGAAATGAAGCAGGGCAAAGACTAATAGAGTTTTGCCAAGAGAACGCACTGGTCATAGCAAACACCCACTTCCAACAACATAAGAGAAAATTCTATACATGGACATCACCAGATGGTCAACACCAAAATCAGACTGATTATATTCTTTGCAGCCAAAGATGGAGAAACTCTATACAGTCAGCAAAAACAAGACCAGGAGATGACTGTGGCTCAGATCCTGAATTCCTTATTGCCAAATTCAGACTGAAATTGAAGAAAGTAGGGAAAAGCACAAGAGCATTCAGGTATGACCTAAATCAAATCCCTTATGATTATACAGTGGAAGTGAGAAATAGATTTAAGGGACTAGATCTGATAGACAGAGTGCCTGATGAACTATGGATGGAGGTTCACGACGTTGTACAGGAGACAGGGAACAAGCCCATCCCCAAGAAAAAGAAATGCAAAAAAAGCAAAATGGCTGCCTGAGGAGGCCTTACAAATAGCTGTGAAAAGAATAGAAGCGAAAAGCAAAGGAGAAAAAGAAAGATATTCCAATTTGAATGCAGAGTTCCAAAGAATAGCAAGGAGAGATAAGAAAGCCTTCCTCAGCGATCAATGCAAAGAAATAGAGGAAAACAAC
>NW_011494707.1:1580323-1581224 GCF_000754665.1 Bison bison bison | reverse complement strand
GAGGATGAGATGGTTGCATGGCATCACCAACTCAGTGGGCATGGGTTTGAGCAAGTTCTGGGAGTTGGTGATGGAGAGGGAAGCCTGGCATGCTGCAGTCCATGGGATTGCAAAGAGCCAGACACAACTGAAGGACTGAACTGACTCACAAATATAAATGTGAATAAATTTTTATATGATATCAGGAAACTCTTAAGTACAATGGAAAATGTAATTTACTAAGTGGTAGATAGAAGAATACATTAAGATCAGTCAGGTTTTGGAATTGATGAAAAAATTTTAATTACCTTTCCCAGTTGTAGAGATTAATATTGATCTGAATTGCTTGATAAACAAGGCCAGCCTGAAGAAGAACAATTTCAGCCTCCTGTATGTTCCCACTAAACATTAATATGTGGGCCATTTTTGATTCTTTAGATGGAAGATTTTTTATAGAATTGATATATTGAACTTTATCAATCTAAAAAAGAAAGAAAAATATTTGAAGTATATAGTAACAAATTACAGCTAAACACACACACATACACACAAACATACAAAAACACATAAACATAAGTAAACACTATTTACTTCACCGATTGCTGCGTAGGCTATTTCTGCAGTAGTCATATCTTGATTAGCAACTGCCATAGCAGCTAGGCAAGCCCACATGGTTTGTTCCTAAAGTGAAATATGAGAACAATTATTTCAACTACATGGCTGAATTAAAATATAACAAGGTTATATTTTAATGTAAAATAAAAGATTGCTGAGCCAGGCACTGAAAAAAATAATTTAATAAATTAATGATGTGGAAATTTCATTGTGGCTATGCTGTTATAGACTTGGATTACTGTGATATTGAATGGTTTGCCTTGGAAACGAACAGAGATCATTCTGTCATTTTTGAGATTGCATCTAA
>NW_011494707.1:1579709-1579972 GCF_000754665.1 Bison bison bison | reverse complement strand
AGGGAACATTTCATGCAAAGATGGGCTCGATAAAGGACAGAAATGGTATGGACCTAACAGAAGCAGAAGATATTAAGAAGAGGTGGCAAGAATACACAGAAGAATTGTACAAAAAAGATCTTCTCGACCAAGATAATCACGATGATATAATCACTCACCTAGGGCCAGACACCCTGGAATGTGAAGTCAAGTGGCCCTTAGAAAGCATTACTATGAACAAAGCTAGTGGAGGTGATGGAATTCCAGTGGAGCTATTTCAAATC
>NW_011494707.1:1550932-1579251 GCF_000754665.1 Bison bison bison | reverse complement strand
ATATCTTATTTTTGGGGCTCCAAAATCACTGCAGATGGTGACTGCAGCCATGAAATTAAAAGACGCTTACTCCTTGGAAGAAAAGTTATGACCAACCTAGATAGCATATTGAAAAGCAGAGACATTACTTTGCTAACAAAGGTCCATCTAGTCAAGGCTATGGTTTTTCCTGTGGTTATGTATGGATGTGAGAGTTGGACTGTGAAGAAAGCTGAGCGCTGAAGAATTGATGCTTTTGAACTGTGGTGTTGGAGAAGACTCTTGAGAGTCCCTTGGACTGCAAGGAGATCCAACCAGTCCATTCTGAAGGAGATCAGCCCTGGGATTTCTTTGGAAGGAATGATGTTAAGCTGAAACTCCAGTACTTTGGCCACCTCATGTGAAGAGTTGACTCATTGGAAAAGACCCTGATACTGGGAGGGATTGGGGGCAGGAGAAGAAGGGGACAACAGAGGATGAGATGGCTGGATGGCATCACCAACTCGATGGACTTGAGTCTGAGTGAACTCCGGGAGTTGGTGATGGACAAGGAGGCCTGACGTGCTGCAATCATGGGGTCGCAAAGAGTCGGACACGACTGAGCGACTGAACTGAACTGAACTGATGCTGTTATAACACATAGAGAAAGTTTTGAATAAATTTTTTGTGAAATGTTCATTTCTAATTAAAAAAGGTTTATTTTTGAACTTATGATAGACATTAATGATAACTCAAGGTTATAAGCCCTCCAGTCTTTTTGATGTCAAAGAATGCAACTGCAGGGAATTAGAGAAAAAGTGAGGTTTTCAGACAATGCTATTAGAGCAGACTGTCATCAATAACACATTGTAAGGAAAACCACCTAAAAGTCCTTTTACAAAAGTGTATTCTAAGAGAATTAAACAATGTAAAACAAAATAGTTCTGTGGTCAAATATGCTCAGAAAATACTTAATTCAACTAGGTTGGAAAATGCTGATCTAAAGTAGTGAATGGTTCTTAACCTTAGCTATAACAAATCATCTGAGGAACTTAAAAATATGTCCAGGCTCACTAGATTTAATAAATTAAACCTTGGGGTTAGAACCTGGGAATCTGACTTTTAAATAAAGTTCCATGAAAGGTTTTTATATGTACCAGAAAGAAGAAACGGCTTGCTTCTTCAGAGAATAAATCACACAGCAACATCTATCTCTCTCTCTCATGACATCACTTATTAAAAAAAAAAGACGTGATCTTGTTTACAATTTTTCCAACTCTTAGCTCTTATGATTTATCATTTTGCAAAAAGATATTGTATAAACTAATACACAATATATATACAATTGTGGATCTGAAATGTAAAGTACCTTAACGAAACGACAAAGTCTTACAGCGTCTTCCCATTTTGAACTGCTTACATATTCGTGGAGAATAGCAGGATATGGTGATATGCTGATGTGAACCAGAGAGCCATCAGCTCTTCTTATAGTTACTTGATTTCCAACAAAACTCACAATATGGGGGTTTTTACTAAATTCACTGTTGAAAAAAGGCAAAATGCAATTTATATTCTGAGCAAAAAATTTCATACAATTTAAATTTGGGAGCTGATCCCAACATACATATGAAATCTACAATCTCCAAAATGCACCCCAAGAAAGTTAATTCCAGGGAGAATGTATATCTTCAAACAAATATTGGAATCTAACTTGCTATGTACACTTAGAGCAAAATATACAAACATTTTAACATGACAAAAATTATTACATATTTGACAACTATGCCTAAAAGCATTTGAAATGATCTGTTTTCCTAAGAATTAAGGTAAATCACAGAAATGATTAAAGTACTTGGCTTCAGCTTTTGAAAGTGCAAACATTAAAAATTTGATTCCAAGATTATTTTCTCATAATAACAGGAGGTGAATTTTAAGTAAAGAGACTAACTTCTCTTCATTAACTAATTTTTTTATATGATGCCTCTCTGGTTTTGCTAACGTGAGCTTGAATATTAAAAATGAACTCAAAAGAGATATGAAAGTTAAACTAAGATTTGGCGTTGAGAAGCCTTTGTATTTCTAGTTTGCCAAGAATAAGAGATCTCCCTGCTATTTCTTAGAGAATTTAGGAATATAAATACATTTGATTTTCTGAAGAATGTAAAATTTAAAAAAAGACTTTTTAATAAATTTATGTATTTTTTCTATATTTAATATCAATTTTAAAATTCAATTCTAGAGAGACATACATTTCTGAGAGTCTCAAGGTCAATGATAAAATGGGAAAGAGTAAAGGCTGTCATAAAATTGTGTATCACGGAAAAATATTGAGTGCCTAAAATAAAATAATTACACCACATTGAAAAAACTACCTGAGTTACCATTAAACAACAGTAAACCTGAAAATCATATAAGAAAAAATTATATCCATTTAAGAAACATATAAATAAATAGTATTACATCAATACAACACTTTCAACTTCATTCTGTCACTTAAATCTCATTAAATTAGCTTTAGCTGAATAATTTATTAATTAACTAAGTAACATAAAAGATTATTTTGTGGGAATGAAATTAGAAGCAAGAATACAACACTCTGTTGGTTTTATTGATGACAATAAACAATCCCACACAGTAAAACGTTACCTTGCATCCCTTTCATATAATGTTTTAGGCAAAATGTCTCTGTCCACATAAACCGTATTGGGGTAATACCACACTGTAAATCGAGTATCTTGAAGTCCACAAAGGATATTGCACGTATCACTCCACGCCAAAGTATGCACCATTGTTCCTTATTTTAAAAAGAATGTTAATGTATTATTTCCATTATATAAGTATTAAAAACATATCTTTAAAATTAGCTGATGCATAAGACCCCAACTAACTGCTGGTAGGTATGAGTATTTTATGATAGTGAAAACATGTGCAAAAATTCACATAAAAATTTATGGAAATATTTGAGCATTTTACCCAGAACCATTATATTTTCAATCTACATGTCTTTTTTTCAATGCCACTTTAGTTGCAGCAGCTAAAGACTTGCTATCAAAATGGAATTAAATAGCTAAGAAATGTTAGGAGACCAAAGCATTATTCACAGATTCATTCAAACAAGCTATTTAGTATAATATAAAGAGTAGATCTAAGAATACTGAAAATAATAAAAAATTTAAATGTATTACAATTATTTTACCAAGTTTGATAATCTGTTCTTCCTTCCCAAATCGTTTCACTGAAGTGATATAGAGATCTCTATTTTTATCAATGAAAGCAATTTTTCTATCATTGGTGAGTCCCTTTTGATCCAGGGCAATTTCCAAAACTTCATTCTAAAATTTTTAAAGAATGAAAATTCTGGATTAGTTTTAGTATTTACATCAGATTATTTTAATTATTTACTTACAAGAACATATGTTTATTTAAAGATCAATTAAATATCATTTACCTACTTATAATGGTAAAATGTCCCTGCTAAATAACTTAACTGCTAATATACAAATAATTCAAAAGCTAAAGTGTAATTACTTTTTTAATTTACAAGGGAAAAATGCCCATTAGAACATCATAAAATAATGTAATCTTTTAAACTCTATAAGCTGAAATACACTTCCATTTGTGTCCATCATTTGGGCACAAGTTAAACAAATTTTGATACGTCCATAAAATTTTATACTTATGGCAGGAAGAAGGACTGCATAAGTACTTTTATCTATTGATATGGAAAAATTTCCAGAAATAGAATGCTGCATGAGAAAAGCAAAGTGCAGACTTATATGTCATCTTTTTGTAAAAGAAAGAGAAAGGAACATATACCCATTTTGTCCATGTATGCACTAAAAACCTCTGGAAGGGTAACAGGAGATTAATAATGATGGCTACTTATTCGGCGGAAAGGAACTAAACTGACAGGTGCAGCAGGAATAGTTTTTCACTGACTGCTTTTCCATGTCTGAACCACTGAATGTATTTGTTATTCAACTAATAATTACAAAAAGGAGACAATAAAAACAGGGTAACACTTCACTAGTAGCACTGAACAATAAAGTTAAAAAATCTTTAAACCCTAATATATCACTTATTGGAGGATAACTCAATGGAATGGTGCCATTTATTTGTTCTAAGGCTAAAAGTCAGAAACTAATAAACAGCTCGCAATTCAGGATTTTTTTTTTTTTCAGTTTAACTACAGTCTTAAAACCTAAAAAAAAGGGCTAGAACAGGTCAATGGGAAAAGTGTAAGCTGTATTGATGTATAAACACATTTTTATTTACTGATACTATATGTGCTAAAAGTTTAACCAAGATAGAACATTTTATTGAAAAGCAGTAAAGAGGGACTTCTCTGGTGGTCCAGTGGTTAAAAATCCACCTGCCAATGCAGGGGACATGAGTTCGATCCCTGGTCCAGAAACTAAGAATCCACATGCTGTGGGGTAACGAACTCACAACTACTGAGCCCATGCACTGTAATTACTGAAGTCCATGTGCCTTAACTAGAGAAAGCCCGTGCACAGCAATGAAGAATGAGCACAGTCAAAAATACATAAAACAATAATTTTTAAAAAAGGAGTAAAGAGCTTGAACAAAAACATATGTCAGATTCTTTCCATTAATTTGCATATATATAGCTTTCCATTACAGAATTTAATAGTGCTTAGTCTTTAGGACATTTTTAGGCAAAATACTCTAAGAATTTACACTGGTTTTAAATATAAAACTAATCTCCATGTTTTCCTCCTTAAAATGAAAACATTAATTTTGCTCCTAGTGTTTTGTTTTTAATTTTTGTTTTCTGGCCACACCATGGAGCACATGGAACTTTGCCAATTAGGGATCAAACCCATGCTCCTTTCAATGGACGTGCAGTCTTAACCACTGGACTACCAGGGAGGTCTGAAAACATTAATTTTGAAAAGAAGTAAATAACTATTTACATTAAACATAGCTAATATCCATCACCTTATGAGAAAGAAACTTCCCGTCTCCCATTGGTTTTCCAGTTGATGCCTCAAAGAGGAAGATTACTTGAAAAAAAGTAAAGCATTAATTACCACATTACATTAGAATTTTTACTGGCAAATTTCTATGGAGCTATCATAATCCTAATGAGAAATTATTTAACTCTTTGGACCACAGCATACCTATCAGCACTGAAGAGCAGCAGCCATCAAATTCCTAGTTAGTAATAAGGTCATATTTCTCAGTGGAACCAAACACGTCTTCCTAAATATACATTCCCTAATTAGAATTATTATTAATGGTATGGAATCAATGTACCACAGGATCAAAAATGGCAAGTCCAAATCTGGATGCAGTTTGTAATTTTCATAACTCTGATTTAGACCAACATAACAACCCAATCATTTCACAAAGGAAAGATGTATTGAATGCCTACTATACTACCAGGAAATTATGTAGGGATGAGTTCCCTGTGGTCAGCACACTACTGTGTGATAATTTGTGTGGTCTTTGTCTTGGGTTCCTGACACAGGTCTTCCACAACCCTTGGAATTTTCTGAGTCACAGGAATGTCTTTGTTATGCTAATAGAGAGAATCTGGGTGATTCCTTAGATAGCTTCAGGATAGCTATAGGGTCACCAGAAAGACCAAGCATATGATTATAGAGTTTGGACTTTCAATTCCCTGAAATAGGTTTTTGTGTGCTCAGTCGCGCCTGACTCTTTGCAACCCTATGGACTGTAGCCCACCAGACTCCTCTGTCCATGGGATTTTTTTTTTTTAACTTTACAATATTGTATTGGTTTTGACATATATCAACATGAATCCTCCACAGGTATACACGTGTTCCCCATCCTGAACCCTCCTCCCTCATACCATCCCTCTGGGTCGTCCCAGTGCACCAGCCCCAAGCATCCAGTATCGTGCATCGAACCTGGACTGGCGACTCGTTTCATATATGATATTACACATGTTTCAATGCCATTGTCCCAAATCATCCCACCCTCTCCCTCTCCCACAGTCCAAAAAATTGTTCTATACATCAGTGTCTCTTTTGTTGTCTCATGTCCATGGGATTTTTGAGGCAAGAATACTGGAGTGGGTTGCCATTTCCTCCTCCAGGGGATCTTCCCAACCTAGGTACTGAACCTGAGTCTCAGGCGGATTCTTTACCACTGAGCAACTTGATGTTCAACCTCACTACACTGATGCAAAGGCTCTTGCCTGGATCATCAATGACTCATACGGTGCCAAATCAGAGTCTATTTTTAGTCAAGAATCTACTTTTAGTCTTGACCTCCCAGGAGCACTGGATACTCCTGACCATCCTTTCTTGAAACTCCTATGTGCGCTACCAAAAAAACAGTTTTCTCCTGATTCTTTCCTATTTTGGACCATCGCTTATTCTCTTTTTGCTAGTTCTTCCTTCTTTGGTGATCCTTGTTCCTAGGTTTTGTTTTAGGTCACCTTTTCATGCTATATACTTTTCTGGATTATTTTCATGACATCAATCATTATCTAAAAAATGATAATTCAAAGTTCTCTATTTCCAACCCTATCTTTCTCAGATATTCTGAGTAGGCCAAGTTGTAAAAATTATTGGAGATATGTACTGAAGAAGCCAGGAACAAAAGCTGCCTCTGCTCCTTCTCTGTTTCATCAAAGGTTTCTCCTAGTGTCATAAGTGACAGAGATATTGCCCACTACTTTTTGCTCTTTGAAGACTGTCAGTGCTTTAGTGATTCTCTTTAATTCCCAAATTACTCCAGCTTAAGATTTATCTCCAATAGAGTTATTTCATATAACTGAACACACACAAAGAATTACAAAAAGACAGAAGTGACACGAGTAGTCAGCAAAAAAAATTGGACAATTTATACAGATCATAAAACTGCTAATATATGTATAACATATTTAATTTCCAGAGGATCATACTTTTAGTATATTGATTTATAGCTGTTAATAAACCTTAGGATGTTAAGTTTGAGGTCACTGGCTATATTCACAGAGAAAATCATGTCTTCACAATAAGTTATGTTCTAAAATTGCCAATCTAGCTGTTAAAAATGAAAAAGAAAAATACTGTTATAGAATTTTTAACTAAGTATAGAAACAAAAATAGAAAAATTTAACTTCTACTTTAAAAAATGCTTTGGGTGTAACTAAGCCCAGTTATTTTCATAGCTATATAAACTAACTTTTAAAAAAAAGTAAGTTTTCCATCCTTTTGTTGACTGCACATATTATAAACAGCTGGAGGTGTATGGATGAATTTGTCTAATTTCCACAACTGGAGGTGGCCCTGATTCAGTGGCCACCTGAAGTGGGAGGCTGGACCTGTATTTTAATTTTAATACGCAACAGAAACTGGCAGATTGGACAACTATGGAGCTGGGAGCTGAAAGAGTTGCTTCTAAACCTTAGTAACTGCTCTCTAACTTCGCCTTCCTCTACCCAGACTTTCGTTTCAAAGAATCGCTCACAATGACATCATAGTGAATCCATGCAAGGTGGATGAGGAGAATAAGCAAGTTAAAAGCAATACTCCTACTCCTTAATCATAAAGAGTACCTACCTTAATCATATGTACCTCTACTCCTTAATCATAATCAAATGCACTTAACACGCATTAATTGAGCACCTACTATAACGTAAGACCACTAGGCCTGGTTCAAAGAATCCTGCCTGTAAAGGAACTCCCAAGTCAGGAAGGAACCACTGATTTCATACATGAATGGTCCTCGTGAAAGAAAATTTTTACAGGTTAAAGATTCCAGGTACTTCAATTGTGCTTTCTATTGTTAGTGTATATCTCTATCTGCTGCTGCTGCTGCTAAGCCGTTTCAGTCGTGTCCGACTCTGTGCGACCCCATAGATGGTAGTCCACTAGGCTCCCCCGTCCCTGGGATTCTCCAGGCAAGAGTGGGTTGCCATTTCCTTCTCCAATGAATCAAAGTGAAAAGTGAAAGTGAAGTCGCTCAGTTGTGTCCGACACTTAGCCACCCCATGGACTGCAGCCTACCAGGCTCCTCCGTCCATGGGATTTTCCAGGCAAGAGTACTGGAGTGGGTTGCCACTGCCTTCTATCTAGCCTTCAGTAATTACTAGTTTCTTTAAACATAAGAAAACTATTTTCCTTCTCACTTTTCTATCAGTTCTACAATAATTTAAGTTTTAGTTTTTAAAATTTTCTGTTTATGGCAGGATGATATAACATGATTATTTTGTTCAATAAAGTTTATGTAAGTAAAACATAATTTATTTGCATGTAAATCCATAACTCTGAAAATGTTCATAATTCTTTTTTTTTTTTTATCTTCCCACCCTCTCCCTCTCCCACAGAGTCCATAAGACTGTTCTATACGTCAGTGTCTCTTTTGCTGTCTCGTATACAGGGTTATCGTTACCATCTTTCTAAATTCCATATATATGCGTTAGTATACTGTATTGGTGTTTTTCCTTCTGGCTTACTTCACTCTGTATAATAGGCTCCAGTTTCATCCACCTCATTAGAACTGATTCAAATGTATTCTTTTTAATGGCTGAGTAATCATAATTCTTTTTGGCTCTAAAATTCTATGAATTATCAATGGCTTAAATAATAATGAAATATGTTTCAGATGTGAATTAACTATAGGAAAATTCAGAATAAGGTATATTCAGTTGGAAACATACATACCTTATTATAGCTTCCATCTAAAATATGTGATGTTGAATAAGAAAAGTATAGAAACTTCATAGGGATCACTGGGATTTTCAAATTTAAGTTTACTGAAGACAAAAATCTGACTTCCAAATTATTAACAATTACACTCCCATCTTAAATCTGTCTGCTGTCTAGATTCTGCTTTATTTCATTTCATTTCATTCTCTTTACTCTCTTTTAGACAGGAAGGAAGTCCTTTAAAAACAAAACAATTACCAAATGTCCTCTCTCAGAGAATGCCTGAGGCATAAAGAGGCATAAAACTAGAGAATAGCTCTGTTTAGGAGAATTATCTTTTCTACCAGAATGAGAGGTGATGCTATCTTAAAGTACTGAAAATTTAAAAGTGGGACAGTTTTCTAGCTCCAAAATTAGGTGTTCCATGAACTAACAAAATTAACAGCCAGGTCATACCTTTTTTTAACATGTCACAGTAATGAATATTTAGTAATATGTATTAACAGAGAAGAACAATTATTCTGTATCTTACCACTAGGCTTTAAGGATACCTCACTCTCACTCTCACCTCACTAGTTCTTTTTCCTCTTACTCATTTCTAAATATTGATGCGCTCAGCCACTGGTCTTCTCTGTCTATATTCACTTTCTAGGTGACTTTATCATGCCATGGCACCATCTACACATCAATGACTCCCAGATTCATATCTCATCTCCAACTCTCTCCTGAGTCCTGGATTTGTTTATTTCATTGTTTCCTCTCCAACCCCTCTTGAACATCTAGAAAGTATTTAAACTTATCATGACAAAAACAGAACCCTGGGTTTGTGTGACCTACTCAAAACTTCCTCATTCCCCATCTTTCATTCACCCAGGAAAAATTTTAGGATAATATGCTTGTCTTCACTCTCTCATGCCAGCATCTTTACCATGGCCAAGTCTTTACATGATCTGGCTGCTACTTATCTAACTTTGTGTCTTCTCCTATCTCACTCTGCTTAGTTCATGTTGACCTAGTCCTAAAGCCTTGTTCCTTTTAAATATCAATCATTCCCACCATTGCATTTCTTTTCCTATAGTCATTGCCCTGCCCCAGCTCTAGAATTCTCTATGCCCTCACCCTGCATTAATTTTCTTCACAGCATGTATCATTAGTTGACTGTATTTGCTTGATTATTTGTTTTTTTTTATGCACTTTTGTATCCTCAACTTCTAGAAGACTACTTGGCACATAGGAAGCACTCAATATTATTTGTTGGATACGTGTTATGATACAGCATTGCCTTAAAAAAAGTTTTACTCATACTGTGGCATTCCAAAACACCTGACATACTTAAATTTATTTATAAACAGTAATGTGGCCTAAATTTTTATATGAAAATCAAAAATTATTTGTAACTTTCTCCTTCTTTAGTTTAAAAATATGTAAGTATAAAAAATACATGAATATACATAAGCAAAATAAATAGTACAATGAAGCACAATATTTACTATGTTACTAAATAAAGAAAAAGGAAATACTTTCAATAAACTTAAAAATTAACATACATTTTTAGGACTCACAGTCTTGAATTAAAACTATACCAACAGCTACTGAATATATAGATTTACTTCTTACAACTAAGCTTTGATGTTGTGACAATATTTATTTGTCCCATCAACTGGAAATGATACTACAACTTTAGTTCTTTAATTCATGATTAGGACAAATTAGAATTAGAATTCATGATTAGGACAAATTAGGACAAATTAGCTCATCATTCTTCCATATAAAGTCAATATATTAATAGATGAGAAAATGAAAGTCAATTGATGAAAATTTTAATAAATTTCATTGAAAATTATAAAAATGCACTTACTTTTTTCATCAGCTTTGTCTTTTATTGCTATGGTATCATTACTCAGAGAGACAGTCTGTGCATTTAGAATATCTGTTCTCATTCCAGGAAATTTTGGAGAGGAAAGGAAGCGCCCTTCATAAGAATGTAAATAGATACCACCACCATCTACAAGAAGAAAATGTCTAAAAAATACAGAATAAAGATGCATTCTCAAGTAGGATTTACTATAATTTCATTTTCATATTAGAAAATATTTTATGCTTTGGAAATATCTAAATCTTACAATTAAAACAATAATAAGACATAGATATATAAAGAACGAAATATAAAAACAACCTGAAAAGTCAACACTTGGTTGTTCTGATTTGTTTCCTAGGCTTTTGTTTTTTGATGGAGGTAGGAAAAGAAAAATGAAAATGTTCATAATCACCACCCTATAAAGTTTTGATTCCTTTAATATTATAATTCATTTCCTTTCCTAAAGAAGCATATCTATACAAAAGCAATAAAAAATCATGTAATTTACAATTCAGTGAATCTTTTAATGACAGACTCTATTTGTTTTATGAAGCAGTATTAACACATATTTTACAATTAAAGATTATGCTAAGGATCATTAAATTACAGTATTAGATTAAATACTAGGCAGAGTCCTAAACAGTGAAAACGACTTAAAAATTAACATCACAGTGAGCATTTATTAAAATAAGAAGCTTTGATTTTAAAATAATACAGTAATCATGAATAAATGTATTCATATCTAAAAATCTGTTTTTAATATCAGTAGTTGGGTTCATTTGCTGTGATGACAGCTCTGTTAAAGGCATAGTATCCTGTGTTGTTTATTTTTTAAGTCAAAATGTAAACATTTTATGGCTGCTATTTTTTCCTTTGAATTTTTAAGAACATTACAAAAAAACAATTCAAATAATACAGAGAAATTAAAAGATCTCTTGCAATCTTCTTACCTCCGTAGAGATAACTTATGGCAAAGTATGGATAGATCTTAATTAACTCTTTCCTGATGGACATTTATTTTATTTCAAATTATTCATTCTTAAAGAATGTCTAAGGTATATACACATCTCTGTATGTTTACATCGCTTATTTCCTTAGTATAAATCCTAAAAATGCAATAATTGGATCAAAGGGCATATACTTTTAAAAATTTAACATATGTTGTTAAACTCCCCTTTAAAAGGTTTACTGATTTACACTCATACTATTGCTATATCGGAGAGTCTGTTTCTTCAAAGCTGAACATATTATGACTTCTTAAAACTTTATGTTCAAGCTATTAATATCCTTGATTCAAAACTTTTTTTTTTTTTGGATCACACCACACAGCTTATGGTATCTTAGTTCTCCAACTAGGGATTGAACCTGGGCCCTCAGCAGTGAAAGAGCCAAATCCTAACCACTGGGTGGCCAGGGAATTCCCCAGAACTATTTCTTGATTCAAGAATTGCTAACTGTTCCTTTTTGCTGTGGAAACCATTAGGAAATAAACATCAAGACAAACAAAAGTTAGTATATAATGAACACCAAAAATGTACACTTGAATTAAATGAATACTTGAGTACTGCTGCGTGGCTTATTTAATTGAAGGATTTGGCCCTTACACATTATGAAAACAATATTTGCTAATGTTGACAAGTGACACATCATACTAGTATATATTCTTTTTTTGTCTCAGTAATAAAAGCATTTTCTCTTCTAAAACTAAAGTTTTAACTTCCTGTGAATAAACACTATTCCAAGGGGCAAACATTTCTAATGTACAAATATGGCCAGCAATGGTTAGTAAATAAAATATTCTTTAATTATCTAATCATTTACGCTATTAACATATGACTTTACCAAGAGCATATTCAATACGCGTTTATAAATACTGTATAAAGAAATAAATTTATTTGGAACTATTCAAGTAAAAAAGAATTTCAAAAATATGGTTTTTTAGATAGCTGACATCTTACCTTTTAACTAGCAAAGATGTCTTTTTATTTGCAAAATTAACCATATCAATCAATCAATCAATCAATCACTGGTTCAATATCATTAAACAGTTGGTAGAAAATCTGATACAATTATTTTCTTGATCACTCAGGGTCATCAATATGATGATCATACTCTTTAGCAACTATGCAACTGATAGCTTTGATACTTAGGAGAATGTTGGTGCTATGCTTCCACCATCTTTCCAGCCCTTAGTCAGACAGGCACAGAGACACTTCTGGAAGTAACATTGAAATGGCTGCCCAAGGAGAACCCCAAGTTCAGTTCAAACTTGTTTTGGTTGGTGATAGTGGTACTGGAAAAACTACATTCATGAAATGTCATCTGACTGGTGAATTTGAGAAGAAGTATGTGGCTACCTTGGGTGTTAAGGTCCATCCTTTCGTGTTCCATACCAACAGAGGACCGATTAAGTTCAGTGTATGGGATACAGCTGGTCAGGAGCAGTTTGGTGGACTGAGAGATGGCTATTATATACAAGCTCAGTGTGCCATTGTAATGTTTGATGTAACATCAAGAGTTAACTTACAAGAATGCACCTAACTGGCACAGAGATCTGGTATGAGTGTGTGAGAACATCCCGACTGTGTTGTGTGGCAACCAAGTGGATATTAAGGACAGAAAGGTTAAGGAAAAGTCAACTGTCTTCCACTGAAAGAAGAATCTTCAGTACTATGACATTTCTGCCAAAAGTAACTACAACTTTGAAAAGCCCTTCCTCTGGTTTGCTAGAAAAGTGATCAGGACCCTAACTTGGAGTTTGTTGCCATGCCTGCTCTTGCCCCGCCAGAGGTGGTCATGGCCCCAGTCTTGGCAGCACAGCACGGGCACGATTTAGAGGCTGCTTAGACAACTGCTCTCCCAGATGAAGATGATGACCTGTGAGAAAGTGAAGCTGGGGCCCAGTGTCAGAAGTCTAGTTTTATAGGCAACTGTCCTGTGATGTCAGTGATGCAGTGTGTTTGCCACTTTATTATATAGCTAAGAAGAACATGTGTTTAATCTTTGGATACGGGAGGAGATGGATGGGCTTTCGAGTGAATATGGCAGTTTAAAAAAAAATACCCTCATTTTTTGGACCTGCATATTTAGGTGTTTCAGAACACAGTTGTTTCCTCCTTGAGTTTCAAATATAAGACTGCTATAGTCACATGACAATATTGAGAGGTGGAATCTTGTTTGTTACTGTCATTCCTATTTCTTTTCGTTTAAAATCAGAATAAAGTTGTGTTTAAAAAAAAAAATGGCTCTGTGCCATTAGTTTTTCTCCATGCTCCCTTGCCAGCAGTCACTTTCTTCCTGTCATTGTGCCAGATTCTAATAGCCCACCAGCATTCATTATCTGGCTCTTTGTAGAAGGCTATGGGCTTCCCAGGTAGCACAGTGGTAATGAATCCGCCTGCCAATGCAGGAGATGCAGGAGACACAAGTTCAATCCCTGGCTTGGGAAAATATCTCTGAGTAGGAAAAAGCAATCCACTCCAGTATTCTTGCCTGGGAAATCCCATGGACAGAGAAGCCTGGCAGGCTGTGGTACATAAGGGTTGCAAGAGAGTCAGACACAATCTAGCAACTACACAACAACAAATGGGCTAGAAAACCTGATAATAACACTCTCAAGAGCTACCAAGTGGTGAGTAAAGGAATGAGGTAATTAATGGTTTTAGTGAAAAGATTTCATGGGTATCAATCTTAAGTAATTGCAGATTATATTTTCATGCTTTATTCCTGGTTTTATCACGTTTAACTTTCTAACTCTGACCTCTGATTCAGTAGGGTACGACTGTACGTTACAGATTGATTGATCATTTTCATGGAAAAATGTGGGTTCCTGAGTAATAGCTATTACTAATTTACTCCAGTTAATTGGCCCAGAGTTTCTCAGTCCTGTATACACAAAGTCTTGGTAGAGAATATTGTTTTTCAAACTCCAGATCACAACCTAGTAGTGCCTCATAAAATGAATGAACTTCAACCAGTATTTTAAAACAAATACAAGACAGAAAATACGGGAACAATGAGGTCAAAACTATGTTATAGTAATTTGCCTGTTTCACTGTCATTCTCCCATCATTACTGATGTTTACTTGTAATAAGTTTATTCTTATCATTTATAATAAATTGATACCTTTTAAATCTCTCAATTTTACTTTCTAGTATTTTGTTCTTGTTCAGTTCCTAAGTCATGTTTGACTCTTTGTGACCCCACAGACTGCAGCACACCAAGCTCCCCTATCCTTCACTATCTCCCAGAGTTTGCTCAGATTCAAGTCCACTGAGTCAGTGAGGCCATCCTCTGTTGCCCCCTCCTCCTTCTGTCCTCAATCTTTCCCAGCTTCAAGGTCTTTTCCAATGAGTTGACTCTTCATATCAGGAGGCCAAAGTGTTAATAGTTTCAGCTTTAGCATCAGTCCTTCCAATGGCTATTCAGGGTTGATTTCCTTTAGGATTGACTGGTTTGATCTCCTTGCTGTCCAAGGGACTCTAAAGAGTCTTCTCCAGCACCACAGTTCAAAAGCATCAATTCTTTGGCGCTCAGCCTTCATTATGGTCCAATTCTCATATCTGCACTTGACTAACGGAAAAACTATAGCTTTGACTATACGGATCTTTGTCAGCAAAGTGATGTCTTTGCTTTTTAATACATTGTCTAGGTTGTCATAGTATTCCTTCCAAGGAGCAAGAGTCTTTTAATTTCATGGCTTGTAGTCACCATCTGCAGTGATTTTGGAGCCTAAGAAAATAAAATCTGCCACTGTTTCCATTTTTTTTCCCCATCTATTTGCCAAAAAGTGATGGAACCAGATGTCAGGATCTTAGTTTTCTGAATGTTGAGGTTTAAGCCAGCTTTTTCACTCTCCTCTTTCACTTTCATCAAGAGGTTCTTCAGTTCCTCTTTGCTTTTTGCCATTAGGGTGGTATCATCTGCATATCTGAGGTTATTGATATTTCTCCCAGCAATCTTGATTCCAGATTGTGATTCATCCAGCCTGGCATTTTGCTTGAAATACTCTGAATATAAGTTAAATAAGCAGGTTGACAATATACAGGCTTGACGGACTCCTTTCCCAATTTTGAACCAGTCTGCTGTTCCATGTCTGGGTCTAACTGTTGCTTCTTGTTCCACATACAAGTTTCTTAGGAAACAAGTTATGATGGTCCAGTATTCCCATCTCTTTAAGAATTTTCCACAGTTTGTTGGAATCCACACAAAGGCTTTAGCATAGTCAATGAAGCAGAAGTAGATGTTTTTCTGGAATTCTCTTGCTTTTTTCATGTTCCAATGGATGTTGGCAATTTGATCTCTAGTTCTTCTGTCTTGTCTAAATCTAGCTTATACATCTGGAAGTTCTCAGTTCACGTAGTGTTGAAGCCTTGCTTGAAGGATTTCTAGCATAGTAAAGGCCAACACGTATAACCCACATATGGACCTCAATAACTTTAAGGATGTAAAGTTATTTTGTTATTTGAGGATGTAAAGAAATTTTGAGACCAAAAAGTTTTAGAACTACTGATCTAAGAGCTTATTATCGTACTTTTTGTTTTCTTTTAAAATAAATAGAAGAACAGATTGATTTCGGTGTACCAGTGATTTCAGAACATACCATCCTATAAATGGCATACTTTAAAGAGTACTTTCAGAGAAGGCAATGGCACCCCACTCCAGTACTCTTGCCTGGAACACCCCATGGACAGAGGAGCCTGGTAGGCTGCAGTCCACAGGGTTGCTAAGAGTCGGACACGACTGAGCGACTTCACTTTCCCTTTTCACTTTCATGCATTGGAGAAGGAAATGGCAACCCACTCCAGTGTTCTTGCCTGGAGAACCCCAGGGACGGGGGAGCCTGGTGGGCTTCCATCTATGGGGTCGTGCAGAGTCAGACACGACTGAAGCGACTTAGCAGCAGCAGCAGCAGCAAAGAATACTTTACTGCAATTTAAAATATTTTAATCCCAAATTCAATAGTGAAACATGATAAATAAATTACCTTTCTGCTTGCAGAATTAAACTAACAGTTCCTTCCTTGAGATCAAATATAAGTGGTGTATTCCAGTTCTTTGTACTGAAAGACAAATAAAATGGATACTTATTTACACTTAAAATACTTTTTAATAAGTAGATGGGTATTCATTTTAAACAAAGCATCTTTAGTTTCACAGTAACTCTGTATATGATTCTATTATAGCACTTGGTGGTTGTTCTGAAATAATTCACTTACACATCTGTATACCTGACTAGAAAGTGGAGTCTGTGTTCCCAGCACCTAGCACATAGTAAGTACTCCATAAATGTTTATTCTAGGAACCACAACATGTGAACTGAGGAATCATAAGTTCATGTTCTGTCATTTATTAGCTCTGTGATGTGAGCATGTCATCTAATGTTTCTCTTTCAAAAAATAGTAGCAGCATAGCATAGTGAAAAGAGGATGGGGTTTTTTTGGTCATTATTGTGTAATATTTTATTGCATGGATATGGCACAGTTTGTTTATCTATTCTAACGTTGATGGACATTTGGTTGATTTCAGATTTTGATTCTTATGAATTGTGATGCTATGAACATTCTTTTTTTTATTTATTTTTAATTGAGAGGTAATTGCTTTACAATATTATATTGGTTTCTGCCATATATTAACATAAAATCAGCCATAAGTGTACATATGTCCCCTCCCTCTTGAGAGGATGGGGTTTTGGCTAGACAGATCAGGATTAGAAATCTGTTTTCACCACCTGTCAGCCTTATGATCTTAATAAGCTTAACCTCCTAAACAACAGTTTCATTATTTGTAAAATGGTGATAATGATGTCTTACCTAAAGTATCTAGTTAACTGCCTATTGTGTAGCAGATACTGAACAAAAACTGTAATAACAATAACATGATCACTTTTCCTAACGGTCTCCCAGTGTAAGTGTTGAGCAAATGAAGATTTTTGTGGAACATTCTGTAACTGTAAAATTCTATATACATGTAAGCTATGACTATGCTTACTGAACAAATGGATAAAACAAATGAACAAATAACTCCTATGAGTTTCATGATGTAGTGTGATTCAAAGATAGGGATGGGCAGAAAGGATATTTACAAACTGAAAAACCCATCCTCAAATAATCAAAGTTGCTCGATAGTTTAAAATGTTTTATTATTCCTATATATTCTAAACTTCTCTCAATTACTTTCATAGAACTAATTCTTTAAATCTAATTCTTTAAATCTCATATGCAGATCCAGAAGATGGGGGAAGGGAAAGGTTGCCGTAAGCAGGCACATTGCTGGAAATTAATCACGGCTAACACAGAGCCTGATACCCATTTCAGTAAGTAAATGCATGCATAAAGCCAAATGGTGAATAAACTGTCACTAATAATTAGCAAGTCTGAGGTTCACAGGTATGATAAAGCTACATACTTTTGTACTTTAGAAAAAATATCACACATGCTTCATTTATGCAGTCATTAGAATTAACCTTCATTCTTTGTCAAGACAGCTAAAAAGAACAATGAGTATGAGGGTTTTTTTCTATGTCCCCTTACAAAATATCTGAGATTCTTGACAACTAAGATATATACACATGTCATGGAGATATAAACTCCTTAAACTAAATGTTGATCAGAATAAGGGAATTTTCTATACAACTATTTGAGAAATCAAGTGAAAATTTAACATAGAATGCTCATATGTGATTTTCTTTGGAACTTCTTTCCATATAAACCAGTATATTGTTTTCAGGTTTATTTTTAAAATTAAATTTTTTTATTACTAAAAAAGGAACAACAGTTATTAGGAACTTGGATTCAAATCTCAGCTCTTCCTTTAGTAAAGACGTTAAGTAGTTTGACCCAGGGTATTATTAATATTTAATTACCTCTGCATCCTTCAGTTTCTTCATTTTGTAAAATGGGAGTAATGATAATATTCAACACACAGAGTAAATCAGATCATGAACATAAAAGATAGTATAACAGTGCTCAGTAAAGAATGGTTGTTATAATCTAAAATACCAGGTATTTTTATAATAATTTAATGAAATATATTTTGGTATGATGGCTCTCAGTACTACTTCATTTCCTCTACTGTGCACTGGAATTCCACTTTAATAAATATTTTGTACCTTAGTGAATGTCTTGCCAACAAGAGAGGGGAAACAATGTTAAATCAGAAAAGAAAAGCAATTTAATATTTTGATACATATTAACTGGTGTGAGAAAGGTAGTGTGAGAAAAAAATTAAATAACAGCTTCTAAAGCTTTAGTAAATATTTTAAAAAGCAACCTCTCTAATACAAGTAATAATGATATCAATCTTTCAGATTCAAACATTATGTCTTAAATTTCAGTAATTTTGCAATTTCCCACTGGGGAAGCCCAACACAAAGTATACTGAATATATTTTCTTTCATCATTTCTGGACAACTCTGGATTATCAATATGAACGTTTATGATTACCCTGGCCTATGATATTAAGCCTGAACACCTCCTTGTGTCCTTACTGAACATCTTTCAGCCTGCTGTCAGGCTGTAAGCTGTCCTCTCTGCCAATGGTTAGGTGATTCCTTTTCATACCATTTACCGGATGCTCCTAAACTTCTCTGGGCTTTGAAATAAAAGTATACTAAAGTCCTTGAGCTATGAGTAAAATAAGAGAAAGCATTATCCCAGAGAAGGTATTTTGTATTACAAAAGTGATTATTAACCTTTGATGCACAACTATTATATCTATTTTCTCTGCTCATAGCTCACTTTTTATCACTTCTCAGTTAGGAGTAAGTTCAAGATAGGTGACGTTTTTGAGAAAGTTAAGTTTACGCCAAACCATGTTAATATGACAGCTGGAAAATAAATTTTTTTTCATAGACAAAACTCTAGATTTTAAAGAAATGCAAGATGCTTACGAGAACACATAACACTGAAGAGATGTTGAAACAACTAAGTGTGCATAGTTCAAAGAGGCTTTAATGACTCTGTCACGGAATTCCAGTAAATCCACTGCGTCGTTAAGAACGTTACGAACCTAAACAAGGAAAAATGAAATACCAACGAACATTAAAATACATCAAACTTTTAATTAGATAAGTTAGCAAGATTCTGAAACACACCAAAAAAGAAAAAAAAATTAAAAGGCATTCTTGTTATCTAACCATAGAAAGAAGAATTCAATAGGAACCAGGCATAAGATGACATATTTGGGTACAAAAATTGACCAATAAAAGTACAGATACAGAAAAGTTAGAAATCAGTAGAAAATGATCTATAGAGATTTTTAATCTGAAAGCCAACCTGTATGATGTAGCAGTGGTGCAGTGTTAGAACAGTGAAGTATATAGCCAAAGGAGTATAGCTTATGGGAGGTGGAAAGAGATCACATGATTTCTGCTCAAAATAGTAAGAATATCTCTTTCTAGGGCTAGGTTTTACTTTAAAATTTAAGTTCTAAAAAAGAGATATAATAACTTCAAAAATCAAAAGTGGAGTAGGAGGTGTTAGTAAAGAAACTGACTGCATAGTGAAGAAGCCAAGCTGCACAGAGGGGTGGAAAATGTTTCCATATGTAAAAATACAGAGATAACATATAAGAAAACTAAGCACCAACTAACAAACAGAGATGTGCCCATGACAGTCAAAACTGTTATAAAAGTTTGTTAACTGAATAAAGTTTACAAGGATTTTAAAGTTTGGCAATACCAGCCAAAAATTTTGAAATTGACAGATAATCTACAACAAATTAAAAAATACATTGGGCAAGAAAAATTTATGAAATTTCCGGTTAATACCAGAAGATATTAAATTAAGAGGTAAAAAATTGAGAGAGATTAATTATACCTAGAAGTTAATACTTCTCTAAATTTCCATCAAAATATTATCATCTTTCTAAATTGATATGACAATTATAGTATTAATGAAGAATAAAAGGCTATGAAAAAAAATAGGAAGATAAAGTCAAACTTCTTACAAGTACTTCCTCAAAGTACTTATATCTATAAGGCATATATTTTTATTACCTATTCCCTAACTCCTATCCCTATCAGTCATTACCATGCCAAGAGATAGCAGAATTATATACACATATAATCCTTGACCTAGCAATCTTACTTCTAGAATTCTATACCAAAATAAACAGGCAAAATTATGAAATAACATACAAATAGGCTCTTACTACATACATCACTACTGGTAATAGCAAAAGACTGGAAACAACCCAAATGTGTATCAATAAGGGATAGGCTGAATAAACTACATTCACAGAGTAGAATAACACATAGCTATAAAAAGGACTGAGTAATATCTATGGAGTGATCTCCACAGATTGCTATGATACCCACTATATAGATATCCACTATTTATTGTAAAATAAAAAGTGCAAGATGCAAAAAAGTATGTATAGTATGATACTTTTTATCTTATAAAGGGAAGGCTATGAAGATATATAGATTTATTCATATTAAAAAAACAAAAAATATAAAATAATATTCAGCAATAATATTGAGGTTATTATTTTAAATTATATTTTAGGGTATATTCTAGAATATATTAATGTCTTTAGGAGCCAAAATTTTCTTATAAGAGAAAAGAACTGCATATAAAACAAATCAGAAGTAAAACACCATAATCTTGAATTTGAACTTGAAACCTCAGTACATACTCATGATATATTTTTATCCGTCAAAAAGTACATTTTAGCTAGGAGTAAGGATCAAACCAATAGCAATGAGCATACCTAGAACTTGGATCATGGTCTCCCGGTAGCATTCCCCTCCAAAAGGAACAAAGGCTTCTTTAAAAAATGGCTGATTCCAAGTTTGGAATAGGAAATGTATAAAAATGAAATTTTTTATACATTTTTTTTATACATTGAATATCTTATCATAAATGCAAGCAAGCTATTAAAATCATCCCAAATGAACAAAGGAGTCAACTGGGCAAAGATGGAACATTCGAGCATTAAAGAGAATAATGACTGCAATGGATTGAAATATACCAAAATTTTTAAATCTGTAAGTTTATAATAACATCATCATCAACATCAACAAAGAAACTCATTGGGAATGCCAGGAAATGAACTCATTATTTGAAAACTGATAAATAAAGGAAAATACTCAGAATTTGTCTTACTTCAGGGTAACAAATAGTTGATTAGGCAAAGTCTATTATAGAAGGATTTTAGCTAACAAATGTAGAAGGAATGACAGAATCACAAGATGCAACTCCTGATGAGACACGGTTCTAAATAAGTACCATCCTTGACTGCTAAAAATATTAAAGTAAAAACCTAATGGGAAACTATATGACAGGTGAATCAGACTTGTAACACCTAAACACACTGATCAATCTCATCATAGTTAAAAGAGAGATAAGAAGACATTATGTGTCTCGAGACAACAGGAAGTACACAGCATCACGTACAAAGTATTCTTTATATATTTATCAAAGCTCTAAATCTAATCATGAGTATACAGGAAATACAGGAGCTAAATAAAAATGTTACATGTAATCATACCACAAGGATGCAAACAGAGGAATGTGGGAAATCCAAAAGAACAAATGACTTGGTTTCTTAAACAAACAAACAAATAAATGAAGAGGAATTGTTCCAGATTTCAAAAGACTGAAGAGAAAAATGAACCAAATATAATGTGGGACTTTGTTTCCTAATACAAACCAACCAACCATAAATGTATGTATTAGAAAACAGCTAAAGAAATGGGACAGACTTAGGAGACAACTAGAGAAATGTGAAATATTTACTATGTTAAAATAAAAATAGTCCTTATCTTTGAGACTTTTTTTAAAAAGTCTTAATAAAAAGAAAGAAAAAGACACTGATAACATTTGCTTCACTCTTTGATGAATGTGGGAAATGACTGAAAAGGGAGTAGTAGTCTGATGGTAGGTGCTTCAAAGGAGCTGGAATCCTTTAAGGAAGAAGTTACTGTGGTCTGGGTTCACCAATGAGGGGTTAGGAGACACCTATATGACCCCTAGACCCAGTAATTCTTGGCATAACGAAGAAAAACGCTTCTACTTATGAAGGCTGAAGGAGAAACACTGGTCTCAGCAGTCAGTCAGTTTTTACTTAGAACAAAAATGTGAAGTGTACTTTCAGTGAAAAGGCTGGGCTCTGTCTGCAAGACCACAGGTAGGTGCTGTAGGTTGTGTACTGCACAACTCTAGGTCTAAGTGACGGGCCCCCTAGAACCAAGAGGGCCATGACTGAAGGTGGTGACCCTGTGGGTCTCTCTTTAAAGCCTAGGGTGTTCTAGGTTTTTCTTTCAGGAAGGGGAGAAGAGAGCTACCCCCAGGCCCCAGGCTTTGATTTCAGAGACCTGGATCAGGCCCCTGGTCTCTCTTCGAGTCCTTTCTGCTCCATTAGTCTGCAGGAGCCCCTCTCGGCTCTGCTTCTGCCTCCCCGCTTCTGGGCCAGGAGTCAAGCAGGTTGGAGACTTCACTCCATACTCTGCTTTTTTATTCCATTTCTGGCCCACAGAGATGTTTATCCTGTTTTTGAGTCCAGATAAATCTCTTTTAAAAATATATCTCATAAATTATTGATCTCCTTGGAGCCAAATGTATGCCTTATCCTTCCAAGTATGAACTGATGACACCATTTTCACCAGAAGTCTGAGCTCCCAGAGACTTTTTTAAAAGGTCCAAAATGCCATCCTTTCCTAGAAACATTTGAAAGCTAATGGAACGAAATAAAAATCTCTAAAGGAAGTTATATGGAGGTTTCTTTACAGCAACATGATACCCAGTGAAATAAACTGGCTGTTAACACAGGTTTAGGACAATTAATTCAATATTTTAAAAATCTGATTGTATGAGCTTCTGTCATTATTCAAATTACAAACAGATTTCTTAAACTTCACATTGGCCTAAAGCTTCGCGTGGGGGAATTCTCTTTTTTGTGAATCTGGAACACCAGAACAGCAATAAAACATCCTGGCCATAATAACAAACAAAAGACACACTGATAATTGCTGTTATAATTTCAAAGTTATGGTGAGTCCTACGTCAGAAGTGTCCTGTGATGAATTTTTAAATGCACCCACATTTGCTCTGTTCGATTCAGGGCAGCTTCATACTTGTATCACCTAATACTTTCACCTAAGCACAATATTTGACCCCTCAGACTGACCTAAGTCCAAAAATTCTGTTTCCACATTTCCAAATACACATTTAATCCTAAATATAGATATAGCCATAGCAATAAATACCATTTATTTTTGTTTTACATACATGATCTCATTTAATCATCAAAAATACTCTCATTAACTTTTATCTTTACAGGAGATAGAGTGACTAAGAATTAAATAATTTTGAACTATGGCAACATTCAAATTGTGTAAATGCCAAATCTGTGCCCCATGCTAAAGGGACAGTGGCAGGAAAGAGCAAATGGAAACTTGAGACCTAAGGAATGCCTCATCTCTTCCACCTGTACCCTCTTCCCTTCTAGGCCCTTCCTCCCAGCAAAGACATCTACTTTGCTTTTGGAAAGAAATATTGCTAGAATTCAGCCTGGAGACAAAGCACAAGTTAGGAAACCTTCTCACTCTTGGTTACTGTATCACATAAAAGCTGAGGTCCAGGGAGACAGGTAATGTCTCAGGACAATGAAACCTATTACCAGGTAGTAACTGTCGGTCAAGGTCTAGAGTTAACAATTAGGGCTCAACACGATCTCTGGTTTCTGAGTTAATGAGACACAAATCAACAGTCTACAAAGCTTCTAAGTAAACTGTGAAACTCTAAACCAGGCAAACAAAAAGTCGTGGCTATTGTCCCTATTGGAATCTATGGCTCCATCTTAAAAACATTAAGTGGGCTGTTAAAATGTAGACTCCAGAAAGGAAATCCTTCCAAGTGGGAGATCTTCCCCAAAAGGCAAGCTAGAGTTGCCAAATTAACCACGCAACTAACTTCAGTGCTAAAACAAAGAATTCTCAGGATATTCCTGGCCAGCTGGGCTTTTGTTATGGACCTTGTAATCACAGTGTGCTGTTTTTCCTTCACCCATTCTCCAAATTGTTTTCATTCCAGCTGCCCTGTATTCCTTTCATCATTATAAACTGGGAAGATGGGGAGGAGGAGGAGAATAATTAAAACTCATATTTATTTAGTTTTCCAGACCAAAGAGTTAGAGCTGGAATGACTTGGATGAGTCTAGGTTATCATCTTTTAGAGAGGGGATGGGTTTGTTTTCAAAAGCAAATGGAATAGCTACATTAGTTAAGTAGAGCACTTCTGAATTATACGTATATATGAATAGGGGTAAGCATTAATATGTGTTGTGACTAGACTGTAAAGGGGTTAGTGATTTCCACCTACTGGTATTCACATCCTTATGTAAGTCTCTCCACTTGTGTGTGAATTAGACCTCATAGCTCACTTCTAATGATGAGAAAAAGGCTTAAATGATGAGATGACACTTCTAAGTTGAGGTTATAAAGAACTATGACTTACGTTTCACTCACACGCTCTGTGCCCTTCACACTTGCTCTCACAAAGCTGCCAGGATGTGAGCTGCCCAGTGGAGAGGCTACATGTAAGGAACTGAGGGAGGCCTCCAGACAACTGCCAACAAGAAACTGAGGCCCTCAGTTCAACAGCCCTTGAAAAATGGAAGCCTGCCAACAACCATATTGGTGAGCTTGGAAGCAAGTCCTCTCCAGTTGAGGATGCTTCAGGTGCTACTAAAAACCCTGGCCAACACCTTAATTGCAGCCTTATGAGAAACTCTGTGTCAGAAGATTTACTAAGCCATGCCTGGATTCTTGACTCAAAGAAATTAAGAGATAATAAATATTGCTGTTTTAAACCCCTAAGTTCATTTATTGGGCAGTCATCAATAACTAATAGTTACAGTTGCTAAGCAGCTAAAGGATAGACTATAGTGGATAGCTGTTGGTTTCTGTCTGCCCAGAATCAAATGCTATCTTTTCTAGTAACTATGCCTTGGTTTTCCTTTGGGGAACCATACCCATAATTCTAAGTGACTAAGTGGTTTTGATGGGGTTGATTCCATTCCCTCCAACTCCCAGCTAAATATACTTGACCCAGACTCTTGGCACATGAAATCCAATGCTGAGACTTCTGCTGAAACTACTAGGGGGCTAGAGGGAAAAGCACTCTTTCTGCTGGGCTTGAAGTTGGTAGAATGTAAGCCTAGAGCTACCAAGGCCATAAAGGAGAGACAGCCTTTGTAAAAATGAAGCCAATACAGAAAAAAGGAGAGTACAGGAAGAGAAAGTGATGGAAGTCCAGTTGACCTTATTTAAGCCTCTGAATCCAATACCACCTCATCAGTCTATCTCTTGACTTCACATGGACCAATAAATTTCTTTTGTTTCTTTATTCTTTACCTTCATTTAATCAATCTGAGATTAATTTATGAAAAAAAAAATTTCAACATATTAATCCAGAAGGTCCCATGAGAACAGGAACCAAATCTGTCTTATTCAAAACTGTATCAACCATTGCCTAGCTCAAGGCATTGCAAGTAGGTTACCAAATGAGTAAATGAAACTGTTGTAAAAAAAAAAAAAAAAACTATGGATAGACCCAGCTTAGCAAAAATGCAATATAAATGTCTTATAGTCATTGAGAGTAAGATCCTTTTACAAAAGTAAAAATAGTGTTCTTGTTCTAAAGCTTTGAAAGATTATTTGTAAACACTATTTTAAGTATAAAGACAATTCGGTTTAGATAAGCTATTTAAAAACCTCACTGTTCATCTTATCTGATATAAAAATCCTCTAATTCTAAGATGATTCCTTTTTTTATGAAAGAAAAATTTCTCTTTTTAAATATATTCTCATCTTGGGGCATTTCTGAAATTAAGGCAATATTATATTAGCTAGCCCCCATGCCCTATATGAATAAAACTGTGTCCCGAAGTCAGCTGACTAGAACTCACAATGCATTCCTTATCACAGACACAATACTATAATAATGTCTTAGTTCCCAGGCTAACTAACAAAAATATATATTTATACTATCAAATAGATCTAACTACTCATTTACAGGAAATACAGAAGACAGAGAAGTACGTCAAACCAAACCACGGGGATACTGTCAGCAAAAGTCCAGACTCTGGAGACAGACAAAAAATTAATTTAGTGTCTTCAACAGATAAACTGCAAGGGGTAAAAATAAAGATGGAAGGGGTATCTAAAGACTAAAAGATACTTAAAACATATATCAACCAATTGTAACATGTAAACCATTTTGGATCCTAATTCAAACAAAAACAAACCTTTAAAAATGTGATATGGAGGAGACAATTGAAAATTTGAACATTTTTTAGATATTCCTTTGATAATATTAAGGAATTAGTATTTTTAAGATACAATGGTATTGTGGGTATTTAAAAAAAAAAAGAGTCCTTATCTTTTAGTTGTACATACTGAAATTTTTGCAGCCGAAATGATATCTAAATTCTCTTCAAAATAACTGGGGCAGGGGAAAAGTAGATATGGACATGGATGGGGCAGGCTTGATCATGGGCAGATGGTTGTTGGGGCTGGGAAATGAGCACAAAGAGATTCATTATACTATTCTCTCTATTTGTGTGTTTTAAATTCTCCATAAGTTTAAAATTTTTAAAATAAGAAAGCAGAATAAAGAAAATGTGTAAGTTACCTAATTATTACCACTAATGACCCTACTATCCAAATTTTAAAATCTGATACTTAGCCTAAAGAATACCTGAAATCACAAGTTATGTTTTCAAATTTTTATAGTAATTACAATCATCTAAATTCTGAATACTAAAGATAGAGGCAACTGATAAGGACAGCAGAAAGAACAGGAAGAAGGTAGAGCTCCCTTTACTTTGGCAGATGGTTTGCCATGAACAAATCATCTTTGGCCACTCCTCCTACCTTTCATCAACTAACTTTTAGAATATTTGTCAACCTCTTATTACATGTGAGGCACTGGGCTAGACCCTATGCCTCGACCAGTAACAGTGAAGAAGCTGAAGTTGAAAGGTTCTATGAAGACCTACAAGGCCTTTTAGAACTAACACCCAAAAAAGATGTCCTTTTCATTATAGGGGACTGGAATGCAAAAGCAGGAAGTCAGGACACACCTGGAGTAATAGGCAAATTTGGCCTTGGAATACAGAATGAAGTAGGGCAAAGAACGCACTGGTCATAGCAAACACCCTCTTCCAACAACACAAGAGAAGACTCTACACATGGACATCACCAGATTTTAACCGAAATCAGACTGATTATATTCTTTGCAGCCAAAGATGGAGAAGCTCTATACAGTCAGCAAAAACAAGACCAGGAGCTAACTGTGGCTCAGATCATGAACTCCTTATTGCCAAATTCAGACTGAAATTGAAGACAGTAGGGAAAACCACTAGACCATTCAGGTACGACCTAAATCAAATCCCTTATGATTATACAGTGGAAGTGAGAAATAGATTTTAGGGACTAGATCTGATAGAGTGCCTGATGAACTACGGACGAAGGTTCATGACATTGTACAGGAGACAGGGATCAAGACCATCCCCATGAAAAAGAAATGCAGAACAGCAAAATGGCTGTCTGAGGAGGCCTTACAAATAGCTATGAAAAGAAGAGAAGTGAAAAGCAAAGGAGAAAAGGAAAGATATAAGCATCTGAATGCAGAGTTCCAAAGAATAACAAGAAGAGATAAGAAAGCCTTCCTCAGCGATCAATGCAAAGAAATAGACGAAAACAACAGAATGGGAAAGACTAGAAATCTCTTCAAGAAAATTAGAGATACCAAGGGAACATTTCATGCAAAGATGGGCTCGATAAAGGTATGGACCTAACAGAAGCAGAAGATATTAAGAAGAGGTGGCAAGAATACACAGAAGAACTGTACAAGAAAGAGCTTCATGAC
>NW_011494707.1:1541543-1550832 GCF_000754665.1 Bison bison bison | reverse complement strand
CCAATCCCAAAGAAAGGCAATGCCAAAGAATGCTCAAACTACCACATAATTGCACTCATCTCACACGCTAGTAAAGTAATGCTCAAAATTCTCCAAGCCAGGCTTCAGCATTACATGAACCGTGAACTTCCAGATGTTCAAGCTGGTTTTAGAAAAGGCAGAGGAACCAGAGATCAAATTGCCAACATCTGCTGGATCATCGAAAAAGCAAGAGAGTTCCAGAAAAACATCTATTTCTACTTCTGCTTAAGAAGCTTACAACTGATTAAATAACCCCTCCCACCGATGTTCTCTGATCTGTAAAACATTTCCCCCTAATTCCAATGGCCACATTTCAATCTTTCTGTCTTAATCTATAAAGATTCTTACCCCCAAAGTACCTGGTTTTCTTCCTAAATCTCAATAAGAGATGGTGAGGTGATAGAGTGATGTTTCTGGAATTTTAACCTTCTGATTCAAACCAGTCTGGGGTCTATAATACAAGTGTGTAGTCACCATCCTCTACTTGGGTGGGGGTCTTAGTTTCTGTAGAACAACTCAAAGATATGGGCTTTGGTACTAGGGAGGATTCCCCCACGATCCTGCTCAGTTTCAATCCCCCCTTTTCTTTGATAATTCTCCAACTTGAAGGGTACAGGTGGGAGACAAAAAGGGAATAATGTTTTGGATAGAGATGTTAATCATAAACTTGCCAGAGAAACTCAGGTTTAGGGGAACTCAATTTCATTTTTGCCTCAACCCCATAATTTCAGGAGCTGTGGGCACTCATATTCTATGTCAGTGAATGGTTCTTTATGTTATAAAAAAGTCACTAATGGTATAGGTAGTGTCTTTCTAATATGACTGAATTTTAATAAACATGATTTAAATATAATCAGTTCAGTTCAGTCACTCAGTTATGTCCAACTCTTTGTGACCCATGAACTGCAGCACCAGACTTCCCTGTTCATCACCAACCCCTGGAGCTTGCTCAAACTCATGTCCATTAAGTCAATGATACCATAATAAACAAAGATAATTCCATATTCTGTATTGTAAACTGAATATGTGTGTGTGGGGGGGGAAGCAGATTTAATCAACTATGAAACATAATCATACCTGCATGGTCCTTCTTTTAGTTAATGTTACTTGAAAATTCTTCCACTCCCAGCGTTGCTCCACCACATGTGCAAAAACAACATGTCCATTTCCACAGGCTCCAGCAATCTGGGTGCCATCAACTGACCATGCAATATTAAATATGCTACCAGTGTTGGGCTTTTCTAAAGCATATGACCACTGGGGAAGAAAGAACATAACAGAATCAATTTATTTTACAATATTTTAAAGAAGTTTTAAATTGGGCATATGTTAACATAGTAAGATGATTTTTTTTAAAAGAACATGTCTTTATTCTAGAATAAGGAATATTTTTCTTAATAAAATGATAGTGTACCGAGTGGAAGATAAAGACATGATTTTTTTTCTAAGTACATAGTAGAATACATGATGTGATAAGAGTATAAAATCTCTTAAGAACTGTAGAACACTCACACCATCTCAATTTACATCATGTGATTCACTTTTAAGCAGTTAATACTCAATGGGTAAATATAAACATTCCATAGGGAAAAAAAACAAAGACATCTTACTATTAATTCATAAGGATCTCTACAGTCCCTACAGCTAAAATTTTACAGTATTTTAGTAATTGTCATATTGAAACTAAACACACAATGTGACTAAAGCATTTCTAATACATATCTTAAACCATGAAAGCACAAGTAAATAGATTTTTCCTTTTTTTTATTCACAGTGCAGTAAGACATTTTATAGAATCTGTTTGAGAAAGCAATTCAGCAAAATCAATAAGCATCAAGTGGATGAAAAACTCTTGTGCGTGTCAGTGTGTGAATAAGATAATAAGAAAAAAAACTTTTACAAAAATGATATTATATGCATTTTCTTTCATTCTTCAGATGAAATATACACTTACTAAAAGGATGATTTGGCTAATTTTACTTATACTTTCTTTCGATTCTTCCAATCTTACTATGGTTTTAAAAATACACAAAAAACCAACCACCCAGAAAAATCTTACTAACTTAATATTAGTTTCAGGTGTGCAACATAGAGATTCAAAATTTTTATGTTATATTCCATTTAAATTTCTATAAAATACTGTCTGCATTCCCTTTGTCATTTGTGCTTTTAAAGAGATTCAAAGCTCTAAGTCTCTTTTCTTCTCCAAATAACCCATGGAACACTGGATTCATATTTGCATTTCTAACCATGAGAAAGAAAGGAGGCAGTCTCCCTGGATGTAATTTACTGATGCTAGCAGCAGCAGCAGCAGCAGCAGTAGCAGCAACCGCAAGAACCCTGAAGATTATTCCTCTCACTTATGCTTATCTCTTTCTTTGACCTAACTACCCCTTCTTTGAAGGCAGTGTTACTCAAAATGTGCTCAAGCCAGCACCATCTATATCATCTGTCATCTTGTTAGAAATGCAAATTATATGCTCTATATCATCCTATTGAATCTGAGCCTCTAGGGGAAGAGGACCAAGAAACTTTTTGTTGTTGTTAGTCTATTTTTTAAAATATAGTTGATTTGCAATGCTGTGTTAATTTCTACTGTACAGCAAAGTGATTCACTTATACATATATACTCTATTTTTAATATTCATTTTGATTATGGTTTATCATGACATACTGAATATAGTTCTCTGTGCTATACAGTAGGACCCTGTTGTTTATCCATTCTAAATGTAATAGTTTGCAGCTGTCAACTCCAAACTCCTGGTTCTTCCCTCTCCCCACTCCCCACCTCTGGCAACCACAAGCTGGTTCTCTATGTCTGTGAGTCTGCTTCTGTTTCGTAGATATGTTCATTTGTGCCGTATTTTAGATTCCACATATAAATGATATCATACAGTATTTGTCTTCCTTCTTGACTTACTTAGAATCTCTAGTTGCATCCATGTTTCTGCAAATGGCATTATTTTGTTCATTTTTATGGCTGGGTAGTATTCCATTGTGTGTATATATAGATAGATAAACACATCTTTATCCATTCATATGTCGATGGACATTATGTTCATTCAGGAAACTTTTAACGAGCACTTCAAGAATGTTAAGCATTGTAAAGTTAGGACACTGGTTCTGAACTCTGGTTGTATATTGGAAATATCTGGGAAGCTTTTAAAAAAAAAAAACAACCCAGAAATGCAACCAACTAAACCTAGAATTTGGGGTGGAGCCTGGGTATGTTCTTAAAAGTTCTCTAGGTGATTTTAATGTAGAGACACTATTCTAAAAGAAAAGCAAAACTCATGATTTCCTTTAAGACTATCATTAGCCGCTGGCTCACTGCTAATACCATGACAATTCATTTGCTAACGCCTGAGAAAATTACATGACCTTTGCTTTAGCCTCTAAACTAGCTTCTCTTTGTTATGTATAAATGTATTTTCTTACATTCATCTAGCTTTTTCTTTGAAATGTCTTATTAGAATTTCAAATAAAGTATATTAGGAAGAGTAATATAAAGCAGTGGTTCTCAAATTTTAATGTGTATTATTATAGAATTACCTAGAGTCCACGGGGTCGCAAAGAGTCAGACACGACTGAGCAACTGAACTGAATAGGGATTGTTAAAATAAATTGCTGAGCTCCACCCCAGTCTCTGATTTAGTAGATCTAGAATGAGGCCAAAGTACTTGCATTCTAACAAGTTCACAGGTGGTGTTAAAGCTTCTGCTCCAGCAACCACACTTTGAGAATGGCTGGTATAATGAACACCCATTACTCAGCTTCCACTTAGCAACTAATGGGTAATTCTTATCTCATGTGTACCACCATCATGGCCCAGATCTTTCTGAGCAATCCCTGATATCATTTATAATTTCATCATGAAGAACATCAGTATATATTACTAAAAACACAAATTTTTTTAATCCAACCTCAGTATCATTATTAAACCTACAAACAATGAACAGTAACTCCTTAATATTATCAAAGTACCTAGTCACTGTTCAAATTTTTCCAGTTGTCCTTTTTTGCCTTCAGTTTGCTGGAATTAAGATGCAAATAAGGTACAATCATTTTGATTGGTTGAGAAGTCTGTTAGACTTCTTTTGATCTATATTCCCCTTACACATGTTCTTTCCCCTTGTAATTTTCTGTGGTTGAAGAAACTGGGTCATGTCCTGTAGATTCCCACAGGCTTGAATTTACCATCTGCATTCTCGTGGGGTTAACATGTTACTCTGTCCTCTTTATTTCCTGTTAATTGATAGTTAAATCTAGAGTCTTGATCAGATTCAAGTTTGATTTTTTTTGGCAAGAAAACTTCATAAGTGATGTTGTGCACTTCCAGCAGGAAGCATTTAACGTCCGAATGTCTTTTTATGTTATTCAGAAATGATGATCATTGCCTAGGTGAACTAATTCATGTGCAGTTGCAAAATGGCAATATTACAATCCTTCTTGGGATTTCCTGGTAATTTACAATCTTTCTTTCTTCATTTACTAACTGTAATAGTTCTACAAAAAGAAACATCTCAACAAAGCACAAAATAAATTCTTGACTGTTTCCCATTATTAGTTTTCAAAAATACAAATTTGAATAGTGACTGGATAATTAATAATATTAAGAAATTGCTAATTGTTTTTAGGTTTAACAATGGTATTGAGTTATGCTAAAAAGTCTTTGTGCTAGACTTTCAGTCTAACTTTCAGTTAGATATCTACTGAAAAATTTAGTGATGAAATGATATGTCAAGGATTTGCTCAAAAATGAGCCATGGAGAAGTAGGTGACGGTATGGTGAGGCAAGAATCAACTATTAGGTAATAATGTTGGGTAATGGGTAAGTGGAGATTTATTACACTAGTTGGTTCCCCTGTAACCTCCAAATGTAACCAAGAAATCTGATTGCTAGTATCATGAACTCATTAACATATTTGATGTGTTTCAATCAATATAATGCTCCAATTAGCTCAATATTAGCCAGTGGGATCCTCTTTCAGTTAGTCTTTAGACTTTTTGACAAAATCCTGTAGTCTTTGATCACTTTCCTTACTTGATACAATGACAGAATGTTCCAGACTCATTTTTATATTTCCTGCCCCACACCTGGCATCCATCTTTTCTTCAGTGAGTCATGGTTCACTTTATGGAAATGTGGAAAATGGTACTGAAAAAACCCCCACAAATGCTAAGGGTGTCCACTGTTACTGAGTTGATCGTTAAGTAGGCCTTTAAAACAGACAGCACCAGGACATATTTTCAATAACTCAAACTTAAACTTCCAATTCAAAGCCAGGAAATTAATGTAGGATTTTTGTTTACCCTCTCCAATCTTACCTCCATATCTCCTTTCACCTGGCCAAAAATCCCAGTTAAGAGCATCAATGTAAGTAAATACCCAGGATAACAATATCATACCACAAAGCAATAGTTACAAATGAGCTTTAAAATTTCTTTTTTCATTCTTTTGCCCTTAAATTTCCATTAAAAAAAATGAAAATTTATTGAGATATATTTCACTTATTATGAAATTCACCCTTTTAAAGTAGAGAATTCAGTTGTTTTTTAGTGTAGTCACAGTTGTAACCATTACCACTACTACCTTCAGAACATGTTTATCACCACAAAAAGAAACCCATACCCATTAGCAGACATTCCCATCTGCCCTCCACGCTCCTGGCAACCACTAATCAACTTTCATTTTCTATTCTGGCCATTTCATGTAAAATACACTATGTGATCTTTTATGATTGGCTTATTTCTCTTAACATAATATTTTTAATATTAATATTCATCCATGTTGTAGCATGTATCACTATTTCATTACTTCTTACTGCCAAGTAATATTGTATTGTATTGTATGGATATATCATATTTTGTTTCTCCATTCATAATTTGAGAAGCATCTGAGTTCTTCAGCTTTGTTTACTGTTATGAATAATGATCCTATGAATATTTATGTATAGGTTACTGTGTGAATATGTTTTAACTTCTCTTGGCCACATAACTAGGAATGGAATTGTAGTGTCTCTGGTAACTATGTTTAACATTTTAAGGAACTGCCAAAATGTTTTCCAATGTGGTAGGATAATTTTCTGTTATGTCTCCACTGTAAGCACAACAGAAAATCACATCATTTAAAGTCACTTGAACTAGCTCCTCTCTAGGTAGGTATACAAATGACTGAGTACACAATTAGTCTCACTTTTTTTTTTCCACTTACTTTGGATTTAGGAATTGCTTTCTAAAAATTTAACTTTGTTTTATAATTATGCAACATATTTACATGGTTTCAAAGTTCAATTTACCAAAATATATATATAAAACAATGTATAATCAAGGAAGTCCAACTTCTATCCCTTTCCTCTCTCCCATTCTCTCCTCAATATAGATAACTATTTTATGTTTTATCCTATGTTTTCCTTCATAAGTGTGCATGTGCAGAGTTATGCGTGTGTGTGCATGCACATGCACTAGCATTTATCTATGAAAGGGGTAGATGTGGTGGTACAAATATGTCCAATATTAAGACATGATCTATTGTAGTATAATATATGGATATACATCTACTTTTATAGCTACTGATAGTATGATCAATAGGTTTTTGATTAATATGTTTAATATACAATATGTTCAATATACTCTGTATATGCACACATGTGAGTTTCAGATTGTTAATCTGAACCTAATTCTCCTATAAACTCCTTAAAACACTAATGGGAATAAGAACTCCTTGAGTTCTTGCATGTTTATACCAGTATGCTTATGGACCTTTATACTAAAAGTCAGAATAGTTGTAGTATCCTGTTAACCATTGTACAGTGACACTATTTAAGCCTGATGGCATTCCGAGTTTCCTCCCTTTATGAGTGATTTGCTCTTTCCCTTGTATGCCACAGGACTTTTTTCCTTCTTTAAATTTCTATAGTTTTATTAGCGTATACCTGGGTGTTGGCCATCTGGGTAGTTGTCCTGGGTATATCTGGTATGCCTTTTCAATATCAAATTCAAATCTCTTATGTTTGAGGAAATCTTTCTTGAATAGTGGCTTTTAGTATTTTTCTGTTCATTGCTTTGGGCTTCTCCTTTAAAGATGCTTATTATATAAATAAGCATATTTATATAATTTATACTTAATATAAATTATATCAAACTTCCTCTATCTCCTGTATCACTTCCTATCAAACTTTATATCTCTTTTGCAATTTCCTTGCTTCCATTTCACATTCTATTTATCTTAAGGTACCATCCACCTTGTTCATTTGCTCTTATATTCCTTCTAGTTCGGTCTTCACTGCTGTAATAATTTTTCCTTTTTAAAATAACTCCCTCCTAAGTTCTGCTACCTCCCTTTCAAAAATCTCCCATTTTCCTATCACCTCATTTCTTATTTTTCCTAGTTCTGATTTACATGATTATTTCATAGCTTTTGTCATGTTTTTAATATCCTTCAACTTCCTCTGAATTAATCAGTTGCAGTGCTTGTCTGTTTATGGCATGCTTTTGTTGTCTTTGGTAACATTATGATTTGACTGTGGCCCTGATCTGCTCATTTTCAAGTGAAAAGGGTTTTCCTGTACACTCATGGGAGGGAGGAATGTCCCAGCAGGATAGCTCTACGGCTCTCTCTTCTGTTGTTTTCTTGCAGTGATTTAAAAAAAAAAAAAGAGCCTCCAGTTTTTGAGATGGGCATTCTCTGCTTCTTCCCCAATTTTATCTGGATCCATTCTCATCTTTGCTCAATTGCCTCTGTTGTAATCAAACTGAATTTTAATTTCAGCAATTTCTGTAGCACAGGGCTTTGTACCAAGAGGAAGCTTGACTTGTTAGTTTCAAGAGTACATTAGACCCAGACATCTCCAGCACTGCCAGTTCCTGTCATGATCCCTTAGCACTCAGAATTGGATTCTACGGAAATGTCTTTCCAGTTTCAGTTGCTGTTCTCAGATTGGCCTGTCTCACTTACAAGCCTTTGTTGGTGATTTGGGAATTCTTCTTTTTTTATGATCTTAGAAGCCTGGCTACCTTTCCTCTGCTTCCCCCCACACAGATGCTGATACCACATTTACCTATCAGTGATACTTTTGGGAAAATCACTTGACCATACTGGTGAGGTTTTCTATTTTTTTCAGAATTTCAAGCAATAAATTGTAGCTAACATGATTTTCTTAGAATACAGAATCAGATCAGATCAGATCAGTCACTCAGTCATGTCCGACTCTTTGCAACCCCATGAACCGCAGCATGCCAGGCCTCCCTGTCCATCACCAACTCCCGGAGTTCACTCAGACTCACGTCCATAGAGTCAGTGATGCCATCCAGCCATCTCATCCTCTGTTGTCCCCTTCTCCTCTTGCCCCCAATCCCTCCCAGCATCAGAGTCTTTTCCAATGAGTCAACTCTTTGCATCAGGTGGCCAAAGTACTGGAGTTTCAGCTTTAGCATCATTCCTTCCAAAGAAATCCCAGGGCTGATCTCCTTCAGAATGGACTGGTTGGATCTCCTTGCAGTCCAAGGGACTCTCAAGAGTCTTCTCCAACACCACAGTTCAAAAGCATCAGTTCTTCGGTGCTCAGCCTTCTTCACAGTTCAACTCTCACATCCATACATGACCACAGGAAAAACCATAGCCTTGACTAGCCGGACCTTTGTTGGCAAAGTAATGTCTCTGCTTTTGAATATGCTATCTAGGTTGGTCATGACTTTCCTTCCAAGGAGTAAGCGCCTTTTAATTTCATGGCTGCAGTCACCATCTGTAGTGATTTTGGAGCCCAGAAAAATAAAGTGTGACACTGTTTCCACTGTTTCCCCATCTATTTCCCATGAAGTGATGGGACCGGATGCCATGATCTTCGTTTTCTGAATGTTGAGCTTTAAGCCAACTTTTTCACTCTCCACTTTCACTTTCAGCAAGAGGCTTTTTAGTTCCTCTTCACTTTCTGCCATAAGGGTGGTGTCATCTGCATATCTGAGGTTATTGATATTTCTTCCTGAAATCTTGATTCCAGCTTGTGTTTCTTCCAGTCCAGCGTTTCTCATGATGTACTCTGCATAGAAGTTAAATAAACAGGGTGACAATATACAGCCTTGACGAACTCCTTTTCCTATTTGGAACCAGTCTGTTGTTCCATGTCCAGTTCTAACTGTTGCTTCCTGACCTGCATACAAATTTCTCAAGAGACAGATCAGGTGGTCTGGTATTCCTATCTCTTTCAGAATTTTCCACAGTTGATTGTGATCCACACAGTCAAAGGCTTTGGCATAGTCAATAAAGCAG
>NW_011494707.1:1539472-1541443 GCF_000754665.1 Bison bison bison | reverse complement strand
AAGCAGAAATAGATGCTTTTCTGGAACTCTCTTGCTTTTTCCATGATCCAGCAGATGTTGGCAATTTGATCTCTGGTTCCTCTGCCTTTTCTAAAACCAGCTTGAACATCAGGAAGTTCACGGTTCACATATTGCTGAAGCCTGGCTTGGAGAATTTTGAGCATTACTTTACTAGCGTGTGAGATGAGTGCAATTGTGCGGTAGTTTGAGCATTCTTTGGCATTGCCTTTCTTGGGGGATTGGAATGAAAACTGACCTTTTCCAGTCCTGTGGCCACTGCTGAGTTTTCTAAATTTGCTGGCATATTGAGTGCAGCACTTTCACAGCATCATCTTTCAGGATTTGGAATAGCTCAACTGGAATTCCATCACCTCCACTGGCTTTGTTCGTAGTGATGCTTTCTAAGGCCCACTTGACTTCACATTCTAGGATGTCTGGCTCTAGGTGAGTGATCACACCATCATGATTATCTGGGTCGTGAAGATCTTTTTTGTACAGTTCTTCTGTGGATTCTTGCCATCTCTTCTTAATATCTTCTGCTTCTGTTAGGTCCATACCATTTCTGTCCTTTATCAAGTCCATCTTTGCATGAAATGTTCCTTTGGTGTCTCTGATTTTCTTAAAGAGATCCCTAGTCTTTCCCATTCTGTTGTTTTCCTCTATTTCTTTGCAATGATTGCTGAAGAACGCTTTCTTATCTCTTCTTGCTATTCTTTGGAACTCTACATTCAGATATTTATCTTTCCTTTTCTCCTTTGCTTTTCGCTTCTCTTCTTTTCACAGCTATTTGTAAGGCCTCCCCAGACAGCCATTTTGCTTTTTTGCCTTTCTTTTCTATGGGGATGGTCTTGATCCCTGTCTCCTGTACAATGTCACAAACCTCATTCCATAGTTCATCAGGCACTCTATCTATCAGATCTAGTCCCTCAAATCTATTTCTCACTTCCACTATATAATCATAAGGGATTTGATTTAGGTCATACCTGAATGGTATAATGGTTTTCCCTACTTTCTTCAATTTAAGTCTGAATTTGGCAATAAGGAGTTCATGGTCTGAGCACAGTCAGCTCCTGGTCTTGTTTTTGCTGACACAGAATATGAAAACATAAACATAAATTACTTTTGACTTGGCTAAGTGAAAATAATTTATTAAAAAAAACCAGTATGAATGAGTAAAAAACAGAAGAAAAATAATAGAAATAGTAGTTATTGTAGAAGAAGTTTATGGAATACAAATGTGATCTGCATTCCCAATAACTCATCCCAGTAAAACACCAATGTTATTTTGAGCTGTCTATGAATAAGCACTATGTCACTGAACAAGAACATACAGTCAGCTGCTGTCACGCTTTTTAAAGATTTAGCAATAAACAAGCTTACTTTGTTTTGTTGCACTTTACTTTCTTGCTCATTGTAGATGTTGTATTTTTCAAAAAGTAAAGGTTTGTGGCAACCTTGTGCTCAGCAAGTCTATCAAGCAACAGTTTTCCAATAACGTTTGCCCACCTCATGTCTCTGTGTCACATTTTGGTGTTTCTAGCAATATTTCAAATTTTTTAATTATTATGGCATTTGTTACATTGATCTATGATCAGTGATTTTTGATGGTACCATTGTAACTGCGGATGTGGTGGAAATAGCAAGAGAACCAGAATTATAACTGGAGCCTGAAGATGTGTCTGAATTACTACAATCTCATAATTAAAGTTTAATGGATGAAGAGTTGCTTCTCCTGAATTAGCAAAGAAAGTGGTTTTTTGAGGTGGAATCTACTCCTAGGGAAGATGCTGTGAAGATTATAGAAATGACAATAAAGGGTTTAGAATATAAAATGAACTTGTTTAATGAGGCAGTGGCAGGGTTTAAGAGGATCAACCCCAATTTTGAAAGAATTTCTACTGTGGGTAAAATGCTATCAAACAGCACTGCATGCTATAAATTGTTTGTGACGGAAGAGTCAATTAATTCTTA
>NW_011494707.1:1516090-1539372 GCF_000754665.1 Bison bison bison | reverse complement strand
AGCCACCCCAGCCTTCAGCAACCACCACCCTCATTAATCAGCAGGCATCAACATCGAGGCAAGACCCTCCACCAGCAAAAAGATTATGACCACTGAAGGCTCAGACGATGGTTAGCAATTTTTTTAACCAATCAATTATTATTTAACCAATTATTTTTTAATTAAGATATGAACATTGTTTTTTTTTAAATATAATGCACTTACACACTTAACTGAACTGAACTGAACTTTATATGCACTGGGAAACCAAAAAGTTCATGTGACTCCTTTTACTGTGATATTTGCTTTATTGTGATGGTCTAGAACCAAACTTGAAATATCTCTAGCAATATCTCTGAAGCATGCCTGTATTTTTTGTCTAAATGCAGTCTTGAAAAGTTGTGAGGCTGGCCAGTTTAGTTTTGTCTTGGGCAAATATCACTGGCACCTCCCCAAATATCCAGGACCTTGATGGTATTCTATGGCTAGCCCAAAATTCTCCCCATTAAAACCCATTTCCCTGGTAATAGTATTCATGCCTCTCTTTTCACTTTCATCCAAAATCTACTCTCTGCAAGCCAAATTACTCAGAAAAGAGCCTGATAATAATAAGTTCAGTGTATTACTCCCATGAAACTATTTCAAGAAATAACAAATTCTTAAAGCAAACCAATAAAGCTAATAGGAGAAAGTTTGTCATCAATAAAGAGGGGGTGAAAACCTTCCCCAAACACCACCCACATAACTCCCTGCTAAGACTGGCTTTGTACCACAGTTACAAAGGTGGTTTTCTTGTACTGCCGTAACAAATTACCATGAACGCCGAGGCTTAAAACAACAGAACTTTATTATCTGACAGGTCTATAGGTCATAAATCCCACACGGATTTCACTAAACTAAGATAAAAGAGGTGTTGGCAAGGCTGCATTCCTTTTTGGAGGCTTTGGGGGAGGATCCATTTCCTTGATCATTCAAGATGTTAGCAGAATTCAGTTTCTTACAGTTAGTTGTAGGACTGGACTCCCCATTCCCAAACTGAAGGAAGGCCACCTGCATTCCTTGCCTGTGGTCCCCTTCCTCCTTCTTTAAAGCCAGCAACAGAGTTTGAGTTGCTCTCTCTTTGAATGTCTCCTCCTCCTTGAAACACTAACCCAGCCAGGAAAGATTCTCAGCTTTAAAGAAATCGTATGATTAGTTTGGGTCAACCTGAATTAATCCAGGATGGTGTTACAGCTAAAGGTCCATTATTTGTATCTGCAAAGTCCCTTTTGCCATTTAAGGTAACACTCAGAGCTTCTCAAGATTAGGGCATGGGCATTTTTGAGAACCCCATTATCTGGCCTACCACAAAATTATAGCAATCAATTTGAGGATTTTAAAAGCTTGTTAATTTTTTCCCTAAAGGTTCAAATATAAGCATAAACACATGAAACAATATTTGTAACACTTTTAAAAAGTAGTTTGTGGTCTGTGGTTTTGACTTTCAAAAGGCTTATTCACAACTAGAAAGAAACTAATTAGATGACGTTGTCACCAAGTGATAGTAGGATCTTGGTTATTATTCATGTGGTACTGAAGGATTAAGGATATGTATATACATAAAACATTTAAAATTTTTTGAACAAGTTGCTTTTAGAAAGAAAAAGTTATCAAAATGAGTTTATAACATTAAGCAAAATATGCATTTAATATCCTACCTGTAAACTGTACAAAAAGCATTGAGATTGTAATTAAGAAAAAGAAAGCTATCATTTTTCATGAATATTTTCCAATAGTATTAAAAATTAGACTAAGAGACAGAGCCTTTCTTGGAGAAAATAAAGATAATCTCAGAATACTGGGGGGAGAGGGTGGGGAAAGTCCTCAAGGAGCAATTTTAATTGTCAAATCTATAACCCCTAACAGATGATAGTGTAAATAATTAGATATGGACTAGTGGGCTGAAAAAAAGATCTATAGAATTACTTAAAACAAGGAAGAGTAAGTAAAAGAGGAAAGGTAATTTCACTGAAGGCAATGAAATAAAAGGAAATAACATCTTTTCTTAAATCAAAATAAAGGACTTCTTTACATAATTGGTATCTCTGGCAATGACTAATCAGAATGTGTGAACATGGATGCTTGACTTATGAAATATTTACAAGTAAAAGAAAATATGAGAGAGATTCTAGAAGAGGAAACTACTAATTCTACCCAAATGGAGGGTGGAGGAACAATGACGTACTGCATATAAGGAGTCAGAGCTTGAAAGGTCCAGGTGTAACAGGAGCTTCTGCATGATTTTAACATATGGGCATCTAGAGAACATTTGTCAAACAGAAGTTCTGTGATTCTAGAAATAGAGAATTATATTTAGATTTTAAGTACCAAAATCAGAAAAAAGCTAATTCATATTTGTGCTTTTTGGTGAAAATTAACATCAACAACACATGATTTTATTGGTCATTTAAAAAAAGGTTTGGTTTTTTTTTTAATGTTTTAAAGTTACTTCACCAGAGAGGAAGTTTAACCAATTTAGTTTCATCCAAAATAAGCAGTGAACTTGAGTGAAGTCGCTCAGTCGTGTCCGACTCTTTGTGTCCCCATGAACTGTAGCCTACCAAGCTCCTCCATCCATGGGATTTTCCAAGCAAGAATACTGGAGTGGATTGCCATTTCCTTCTCCAGGAGATCTTCCTGACCCAGGGATTGAACCCGGGTTTCCCTCATTGTAGGCAGATGCTTCACTGTCTGAGCCACCAGGGAAAATGAGTAGAGACATAGCTAAATATTCACCATTGTTCTATTCTTTATTCACTCTCCTACAGTTATAACCTTTGCCATTAAATAACTAGTTATTTTATTATCTGTTTACATATCAGTAAAAGTTTACTCTCAGAAAAAGTGAGCTACTCCTAGAGAACTGAGCTATGCTCAGTGGCTCTGTCATGTCCGACTCTTTGCGACTCCATGGAGTGTAGCCTGCCAGGCTCTTCTGACCATGGGGATTTTCCAGGCAATAATACTGGAGTGGGTTGCCATGGCCTTCTCCAGGGGACCTTCCCAACCCAGTGATTGAATCCAGGTCTTCCACGTTGCAGGCAGATTCTTTACCATTTGACAGGTATGGGTATTATTATTTGAAGAGTCAAGAGTATCACACAGAACTAACACACACAAATATCTACTGAATGGATGAATGAATGAATGTGCCTGTGTCCTTAAGCAAGCCTTTCTTCCCAGAGCTTAAACCATGAGTTCAACCAAATATGACTTTTAAAATAAAAAAAAAAATCAAAGGAACAAATTAAAAGCCAAAGATTTACAAATTTTAAACTAGCTTTCTCAAAAACATCAACCAAACTGACTAACTGGGTCAATTCTAGCAAAACTAGTCAAAATGTTGCAATGTATGCCATTAACTGAGTTACATCAATGGATGGCAGAGCCTGGTGGGCTGCGGTCTCTGGGGTCGCACAGAGTCCGACACAACTGAAGTGATTTAGCAGCAAGTCATTAAAAACGAAAACATTTTGTCTGTACGATGATGCATTAAAATTCAACATTTATGGAACACCTCCTACATGTTAGGTATTGATTTTTAAATGATTAAAAGTAAATTCTGTAATAGAATTCTGATTTTGTATTGCTTACCAAATTTCTTAATTCTGGACACCAGAATGTAAAGGCAGCTCAGTTCCCTTGATGGTTTATACTTTATGGTTTCTAGCAAAGTTGGTTTTATAGCAAATCTGAAAATATAACTCTCATTATAAAAGCAGAAATTTATTCATGTAAAAAGAAAAACTCTCAGAGGATTAAAACTGAAAAATTTTGGCAAATATGGCTAAGGAGACTTTGAAACACAAATGGCAACCTCCTGGGTTGGCGGTCTCCCTCCCCCATTTTCTAGGCTCTGGCTCTCTCCAGGGATCCCATGGTTACTGCTAGACTCTTGACGCCCATATGGCATATGGCATACCCCAACCTGCCTAGACATATCTGATTAGACCAGGCTGGGCCAGTAACTCCTTCTCTAAAGGTGTTTAAAACTAGGATCAAGCTTCTTATTTCAGTCTGGCTGCTCTCTTGGATAGAGATGGACACTTGAGAACTGTTAACACTGGTCACCTTTAAGCAGGTAAACAGGGGAGAGCTGGGCGAGGGGTCAGTTTGCTGGAAAGGACAAAGAGGGATAAGCAGAGAGCAGAGGCAAAACGCACAAAGGGACCATGTTCTGTGTTTTCTTAGCACTCCAGTTTCCTGAGGTCTGGCTTCTGGAAGATAACTCTGTAACCTTAGAGGAAATTGCTCCTTTTGATCAATGGTTTCTGCTACTTGCATCCAACTATAATAAAATATAGTATAAATAGTCTGAAGTTATAGGATCAGCCATGCTTCTCTAGCACTGCATGAGTTCTTCCCACTTCTGGCACCTTATGTACAGCACTACCTCCTCTTATGCCTGAGTACTAAGTCGCTATAGTTGTGTCCGACTCTGAGACCACATGAACTGTCCATGGACTTCTCCAGGCAAGAGTACTAGAGTGGGTTGCCCTGCCCTCCTCCATGGGATCTTCCAGACCCAGGGATCAAACCCACGTCTCCTGCACTGGCAGGCAAGTTCTTTACCATTGGCGACACCTGGAAAGCCCACCTCCTCTTGTACAAACTTTATATTAAAAAACAAAGAAGCACCACACTAATACTGCTCATAAGAGGAAGCAAGCGGTATGTCCGGTGCCTATGGGAAAGTTATCATAGAACTGTGGAGCTGAAAGGAGAGAGATGATCACTTAGCCCAGCTCATCTATTTTATAGATGAAGAAACTGAAGGTCCAAAATAAGCCTTTAATTTTGTAATTTGAAAATTCACCATTGGAGTCTAGACTCCAGGGCTCTACAAACATATTAATACTATTTCTACATTAAAATAAAAAATAGGCAATTATACTAAACAGCACAAGGCAGAGAATAATTGAGAATTTGTCTTTATAGCATTATCTTATCAAAAGATATTATGTACCTTTAAGGGAAGATAACATTTTTTTTTCCTCCTGTATTCTGTCAAACTACTCAGGCATGGGGGTTATTTCCCAATAGGGAAATAAGAGTTATTTAAACTAAAAAACATGACTTAACTATAACAACTTTTAAAAGTACCTCTGAAATGTCAAACTCACTCTTCTCTTTACTACTTGTATATAAATATACTGGACTTCCCTGGTGGCTCAGACGGTAAAGAATGTGCCCTCAGTGAGGAAGACTTGGGTTTGATTCCTGGGTTGTGAAGATCCCCTGGAGGAGGGCATGACAACTCACTCCAGTATTCTTGCCTGGTGAATCCCCATGGATAGAGAAGCCTGGCCAGCTACAGTCCATGGGGTTGCAAAGAATCAGACACGAAAAAGGATCCTCAAAAGTACATATCTTTAGCCAAGCTGGATTAACTGAATTCGTAAAATTATGTGTTCACAAACTAAGTTTAGGCGGGAAAGAAAACAGATGCAAAGCTTCTCTTAAGGGCACACTAATTAATAATTTTTAAGATCAATGTTCTAATATACCAGGAATTAGCAAATTGCATGTTGAATTACATGTGTTGACATACATAATTGACAATGAAAGTTATATACAGCAGTAAGACCAGTTACTGAAGATGATGAATCATAACAATTATATTAATTGAATGGGAGAATGAATGAATGGAGGGAAGTCTTATTATTATAATGACTAACTTATTATTATAATGACTATATTCAAGAACAGAGCAAATGAAAAAAGCTCTCTCTTACACAAGCAATAGCACCACCTACTGATAAATAAAAGCAACATCATCAGTTAATTTAAAATCTGGTCAAAAAAACTTTATATGTTCAGCTCTTTTCCCTTGAATTCTGTTCCACTTAACGTAATACAATGCAATTCATTAATATATCCTGTGTACTTATTTATAATTTATAATGCATGCTAAGTCGCTTCAGTCGACTATTTGCGACCCCATGGACTGTAGCCTACCAGGCTCCTCTGTCCACGGAATTTTCCAGGCAAGAATACTAGAGTGGGTTGCCATTTTCTCCTCCAGGGGATCTTCCTGAACCAGGGATCGAACCCGGGACTTCTGCATTGGCAGACAGGTCACCATTAAGTGCCACCTGGGAATAACTTATAATAACTGAAGTTTTTATCTTATATCTTTGAATCATGCATTTAAAAAAATTAATTGTAAAAATAAAGTTTATTATGGAATATAGCAGGAAATTACAGTTTGTGCCTGATACTCCCTGACTGCTTCTAAAATAATGCCATTTCTCTTACATTTCTCTTAGCTTTATTTTTTATAACATTTATTACATAATATGTATTTATCTTGTTTGTTTTTTATAGTCTTGTCTGCTGGAATAAAAACTCTTTAAGAGCAGGGAATGTGTTTTGTTTACTGCTGTTTCTTTTAACACTGAGGGCACGTGCCTGGCACATAACAGACAATAAAAATTTGCAAAGGAATTAATGAATATGAAAATTTTGTTGTTGTTGTTCAGTCGCTCAGTCATGTCTGACTCTTTGCAACCCCATAGACTGCAGCACACCAGGCTTCCCTGTCCTTCACCATCTCCCAGAGCTTACTCAAACTCCTGTCCGTGATTGAGTCAGTGATGCTATCCAACCACCTCGTCCTCTGTCGTCCCCTTTTCCTCCTGCCTTCAATCTTTCCCAGCATCAAGGTCTTTTCTAATGAGTTGACTCTTCACATCAGGTGGCCAAGTAATGGTACTTTTCAGCTTCAGCAACAGGCCTTCCAAAGAATATTCAGGACTGATTTTCTTTAGGATTGACTGGTTTCATCTCCTTGCAGTCCAAGGGACTCTCAAGAGTCCCAACACCACTGTTCAAAAGCATCACTTCTTCGGTGTTCAGCCTTCCTTATGATCCAATTCTCACAACCATACATGATTACTGGAAAAACCATGGCTTTGACTATACAGGGGCTTCCCTGATAGCTCAGTTGGTAAAGAATCCGCCTGCAATGCGGGAGACACCGAGTTGATTCCTAGGTCGGAAGATCTGCTGGAGAAGGGATAGGCTACCCACTTCAGTATTCTTGGGCTTCCCTGTGGCTCAGCAGGTAAAGAATCCACCTGCAGTGCGGGAGACCTGAGTTCAATCCCTGGGTTGGGAAAATCCCCTTTAGAAGGGAAAGGCTACCCACTCCAGTATTCTGGCCTGGAGAATTCCATGGACTGTACAGTCCATGAGGTTGCAGAGTCAGACACGATTGACTTTCACTTTCACATTGACTATATAGACCTTTGTCGGCAAAGTACTGTGTCTGCTTTTTAATACGCTGTCTAGGTTTGTCATAGTTTTCTTTCAAGGAGCAAGTGTCTTTTAATTTCATGACTTCAGTCACCATCTGCAGTGATTTTAGAGCCCAAGAAAATAAAGTCTGTCACTGTTTCGATTGTTTCCCCATCTATATGCCATAAAGTGATGGGCCCAGATGCCATGATCTTCATTTTTTGAATGTTGAGTTTTAAGCCAGCTTTTTCACTCTCCTCTTTCACCTTCATCAAGAGGCTCTATAGCTCCTCTTTGCTTTCAGCCATAATGAAAACAAGTGAACAAATAAATATGCAATGTGTTTTTAAACTTCCTTGAAAGTATAATAGCTGTGTCAAAGACTTCAAGGATCTTGATAGACTCTGCCAAATTATACTTGAGGAAAGTTGTAGGGACAGAGGCCCATTTCCCCCCTTTCTCCCATTTTCTGATGAATAGGAAATAGCATTACATTGTAATGTTTATTTGCATGATACCCATTACTGAAGAAATTGAATTTACTTCGGATTTATGGGAGCATTTACAATGCATTTCTTTTATTCTTTGCTCATTTTTTTTTTTTAGTTAAAGATTTTTATTTGGTTCTTTTTTTTATAATTGGTGTAAGACCTGATATAAAGTCTTTGTCTAATAAGTCCAACAATGGGCTTCTGGAGGGACAGTTTCTATTTCTTTTTTTCCTATGAAAGGGCCATATTCTGTGTACTTTGCATTTTTTGTTAAAAAGTAGACCTTTTTGAATATTAAAATGTGTTAAACTCTGGAAATCAAATTCTTCCTCCCACCCCAGGGCTTTGCTGCTGCTGCTTTTTGAGGACAGTAGTCATCTGTTCATTTAGTGATTTTTCCAAATTATCTTTGCAAAGATTGTACTCCCTTCGTGTATAGGCACTGAAGTCTCCATTCTGTTATCTCAGTGATCAGCCAGCAACCTGACAAAGCCAAAGAGAAAGAAAAAAATACTCTCCCACTCTTTCCCAATTGGCTCTGAGCTGGGGCATTCCTTCAACACTTAGCCAGGTCACCTATAATTCTGCCTTAGCCTTCACCTCCTGCCTGTGCAGAGCTCAAAAGTATGCCAACGACACACCTCTAAAGTCTTGTGTGTCTAGCCATGAGCATGTGTGTTGCACACTGAAATCTCAGTATATGTGACAGCTCTCCAATGCCCTGATTTTTCTATGTATCTTCTGTCTCAGCCTCTTCCTCCCCAGGTTTTTTTGGTCTATCTGCTGCTTGCCCCATTCACCAACCTTTGTTTCAAGTGGCTGTGCATAGAATGTCTTCACAAGTTTTCAACAGATGCCACACGGGTAGTCCCTCCAGCTCTGAGAGATTTCCAAGGAAGGCAAAACAAAGACAAGCCTTTATGCTGGTCTCTCAGGGGAACCACCAAAAGGGTCAAAAAGTACAACTATAGTTTTTTTTTTTTTTAAGGACATGGTGCTCCCTGGAAGGAAAGCTAAGACAAACCTAGACAGCATATCATAAAACAAAGACAGCACTTTGCCAACAAAATTCAGTATAGTCAAAGCTATGGTTTTTCCAGCAGTTATGCATGAATGTGAGAGTTGGACCATAAGAAGGCTGAGCACTGAACAACTGATGCTTTCGAATTGTGGAGGTGGAGAAGACTCTTCAGAGTCTTGGACTGCAAGGAGATCAAACCATTCAATTCTAAAGGAAATCAGTCCTGAATATTCATTGGAAGGACTGATGTTAACGCTGAAACTCTAATACTTTGGCCACCTGATGGGAAAAGCCAACTCATTGGAAAAGACCCTGATGCTGGAAAAGACTGAACGCAACAGGAGACAGGGTACCAGACGATGAGATGGTTAGATAGCATCACCAACTGAATGGACATGAATTTGAGCAAACTATGGGAGACAGTGAAGGACAGGGAAGCCTGGTGTACTGCAGTCAACAGGGTCACAAAGAGTCGGACACAACTTAGCAACTGAACAACAACAAAGCATACTGACACCAACAAGCTATACTAGAACATAGGCTTCTGTCCCCAAGGCCACTGCCAAGCTAGGAATGGCAGATGGTAGGCAGGTAAACAAAAAAATGCCATAGTGCTTTCTTACTAAAATTTAGCAACCTAGTTCTTTTTTTCATTAAGCATTACTCCTGGTTGCTATAAGTTTTGGATTAGATTCCAGAGAGATGTTGGTATACAATTTTATGTAAGTGAGATTACAAAATAAAATCTGGTTTTTTTACTAAATAAATTACCATATATAGCTTTCCAGGTTATTAAACATAATCCCTCTTCCCCACTTTTAATTAATTGAGGGTATTCCATTTTGGGTATATAGAATAATAATCTAATCAGACTCCTTCTTGTGGACACAACTTATTTCTGATCTTTACTATTACGATACTGTGATGAGATTGTTATGCGTACATCGTTGTGTACATGTTCAATGATCTCTTCAGATAAATTTCTAGAAGTGAGAGGGAAAAAAGATTGAAGAAATGTGAACAGAGCCTTACTGACCTGATTTTTTAAAAATCAAAGGTCTAAAAAAAATTTAATTGGGCCTCCAGCAGGGAAGGAAATAGAGAATGGGGCACAAAATTTGAAAAAATAATGGCCAAAATTTCCCCATTTGATGAAATCCTAAATTTACATATTCAACAAGTATAGAGAATCCAAAACATGACAAATACAAAGAAAGTCATACCCTATCAAACTGTTGAAAAGCAAAGAAAACCTGAGTATCTGCAAACCAGCCAGAAGTAAAGGCCACCTTACATTCAGGAGAGCAATGATACCAACAGTCACTTATTTCTCATCAAAAATAATAACAGACCAAGAGAGTGGAGTAATATCTTTAAAGCACTGAAAGAAAGGATAAAAGCTCTGTCAGCCCAGAATTATAAATCCAGTGAAGAGAAAAACAAAAACATTTTCAGAAAAACAAGAAGAAAATTCATCACCAGCAGTTACACACTATGGGCTGTGTTGTGTGTGTGCTTAGGTACTCAGTCATGTCTGACCCCATGGGCTGCAGCCCACCAGGCTCCTCTGTCCATGGGGATTCTCCAGGCAAGAATACTGGAATGGGTTGTCATGCCCTCCTCCAGGGATCTTCCCAATCCAGGGATCTAACCCAGGTCTCCTGCATTGTGGGTGGATTCTTTACCATCTGAGCCACCAGGGAAGTCTTATACACTATGAGATAAGCCTAAAGGAAGATTTTTAGGTTGAAGAAAAATTATATTGACTGGAAATTAGGATCTTCAGGAAGAAATGAAGAGCACTAGAAATGCTAAACATTTCTTTCTTTCCTCTTTCTCTTAATTTCTTTAAAATGAATGGCTTTTAAAAGTAAAAATTATAACTTACTTTGATATGTGATACAACTATAGAGGAGAGGAGGGTAAATGGAACAACATGCATGCGAGGTTCTTATATTTTACATGAAATGGCATTATATTAACTCTAAGTAGTATATGAGACAAAACAAGCACCAAGTAATGCTTATTCTCTGTTTAAGGGGCTGGGGAGAGGGACTGCAATGCAAGACATTGGACATAACTACCCTTCTCCAAACACAATGAAAGAAGCCATGGTACTGCGTGCTGTGGAGACAGTGGGATGGAGCGCTATAGAACATTCCTGCTCTGCACTCAAGTGAGCAGAGGGAGCACCCTTCTCCCTCCCTACCAGATACTGTAGAGTCTGCGAGCTAGAGCCTCTCAGACCATTCCAACCCTGTAATACTGAAGTAGAGCCCATCTCCAACGAGTACCATGAAGGCTGTCCAGTGGGGTCCCGGTCTACTATCTCTGATTTACACTAATGACAGCCAAGAGGCAACATACAACTCCCTCTATGCACAATCTGGGGTAGGATCTGGAGTGGAAGAAGTTAGAGACTGGTACAAATCCCTTCCCTGTAGCTTAGACGGTAAAGAATCTGTCTGCAATGCAAGAGACCTGGCTTTGATCTTTGGGTTGAGAAGCTCCTCTGGAGAAGGGAATGGCAACCCACTCCAGTATTCTTGCCTGGAGAATCCCATGGACAGAGAAGCCTGGAAGGTTACAGTCCATGGGGTTGCAAAGAGATGGACACGACTGAGCGACTAACACTACTATGAAGCCCTTGGAACACCATCAAGCACCCTATACATGCAACTGACTTGAATACACACAGTAAATCCATGACAACTAATTGTACTGTGGTATACCACTTACACTAAGGTTTCAAATTTGCCTCTGGGTTGAAAACAAGTAGGGCAAACCAAAATAGTGCTGCAATGACTCTGAAAATGAAAATGGTATTTGAACCACAGTCTGCAAAAGTTAGCCAGGACGTGAGTTCTGAACCAATATAGGTTAACTTGCCTTCCTAAATAGAAGGTGTAAATAGGAACCAGAGTTTCATAACAGCTTAGTGAGAGTCTTTTTAAAAAAATTCCAATCTTATGATGAAAGCTAGTGAGAATATTAGATTTACTATACAACAACTGAGTTGCAGTGATGTACCTAGACAAAAATACAAAAATTTCTGCTTTTTCAAATATTTCTTTCATCAGTCCAGTTACATACATGCATGCTAAGGAATACATTCAAACCAAAACCTATTATTTGAGCATTAGATCTTTCTTTTTTCTCCCCAATACAAATATTTCTTGAAAAACATTAAAAGAAAATGTTTACAAAAACCATATTTTTCTTGGTTTATTATTTCACAGATAACCTGAAAGTTTATATCAACATCACACTTTAAAGCTTATATTATAAAATTACTATCTAATTTCTCTCAAGAAAACCTAGAAAGAATTTTTAAGAAAACGTTAAGAAAACTGCACTCAATTAAAAATTTGTGAAGAGCCCTCAAAACAGCTCTCAAAATAGAAATAATAAATTTGTAGCAAATGCTAGGATACATATCCTTCCTCAGATTTTTATAATCTCTAACACTGACATTCTTCCACAGAATCTGGCCCTGGATAAATGATTACTACTATTAATTATACAACTCTTCCACAGAATCTGGCCCTGGATAAATGATTACTACTATTAATTATACAACTTTAAGTTACAGGTTGGGCTTCCCTGATAGCTCAGTTGGTAGAATCCCCTGCAATGCAGAAGACCCCGGTTCGATTCCTAGGTTGGGAAGATCCACTGGAGAAGGGGTAGCCTACCCACTCCAGTATTCTTGGGCTTCCCTTCTGGTTCACATGGTAAAGAATCCACCTGCAATGCAGGAGACCTGGGTTTGAACCCTGGATTGGGAAGATCCCGTGCAGAAGGGAAAGGCTAAAGAGCCTCTTGATGAAAGTGAAAGAGGAGAGTGAAAAAGTTGGCTTAAAGCTCAACATTCAGAACACTATGATTATGGCATTTGGTCCCATCACTTCATGGCAAATAGATGGGGAAACAGTGCAAACAGTGACAAACTTTATTTTGGGGGGCTCCAAAATCACCACAGATGGTGACTGCAACCATGAAATTAAAAGACACTTACTCCTTGGAAGAAAAATCATGACCAACCTAGCTGCTGCTACTGCTGCTAAGTCGCTTCAGTCCTGTCTGACTCTGTGTGACCCCATAGACGGCAGCTTACCTGGCTCCCCCGTCCCTGGGATTCTCCAGGAAAGAACACTGGAGTGGGTTGCCATTTCCTTCTCCAATGCATGAAAGTGAAGTCGCTCAGTTGTGTCCGACTCTTCGCGACCCCATGGACTGCAGCCTACCAGGCTCCTCCGCCCATGGGATTTTCCAGGCAAGACCTAGACACCATATTAAAAAGCAGAGACATTACTTTGCCAACAAGGTCTGTCTAGTCAGTTCAGTTCAGTTGCTCAGTCGTGTCCGACTCTTTGTGACCCCATGAACCGCAACATGCCAGGCTTCCCTGTCCATCACAAACTCCCGGAGTTTACCCAAAACCACGTCCATCAAGTCGGTGATGCCATCCAACCATCTCATCCTCTGTCGTCCCCTTCTCCTCCTGCCCCCAATCCCTCCCAGCATCAGGGTCTTCTCAAATGAGTTAGCTCTTCACATCAGGTGGCCAAGTATTGGAGTTTCAGCTTCAACATCAGTCCTTCCAATGAACACGCAGGACTGATCTCCTTTAGGATGTACTGGTTGGATCTCCTTGCAGTCCAGGGGACTGTCAAGAGTCTTTGCCAACACCACAGTTCAAAAGCATCAATTCTTCGGCGCTCAGCTTTCTTTATAGCCCAACTCTCACATCCATACATGACCACTGGAAAAACCATAGCCTTGACTAGACAGACCTTTGTTGGCAAAGTAACGTCTCTTCTTTCTAATATGCTGTCTAGGCTGGTCATAACTTTCCTTCCAAGGAGGAAGCGTCTTTTAATTTCATGGCTGCAATCACCATCTGCAGCAATCTTGGAGACCAGAAAAATAAAGTCAGCCACTGTTTCCACTGGTTCCCCATATATTTGCCATGAAGTGATGGGATCAGACGACATTATCTTAGTTTTCTGAACGTTGAGCTTTAAGCCAAATTTTTCACTCTCCTCTTTCACTTTCATCAAGAAGCTCTTTAGTTCTTATTCACTGTCTGCCATAAGGGTGGTGTCATCTGCATATCTGAGGTTATTGATATTTCTCCTGGCAATCTTTGCCGGAGTCCAGCTCCAGCAGCCAGGGAATCAGCCTGAAGGGAAGAGCAGTGTGAGCGAAGGAATGATGTAGCCTCTGACTCCAGATGTGGGGCTACATGTTTATTTCAAGCATCAGGTCTTCTTTTATACTTTGACAAAAGCATTAGGTCAGAGGTTTGACATTTTCAGTTTCCCCTCACCCAGATTTATTGTCTCATTGTTGCCCTTCAAACAGAGTTCCTGCTTTGGGGATTCTGTTTACTTACGATTACATTGTAACTCATGCTTATGTCTGGGCTGCATACCACATTTCTGAGTTTATTTCTTGTCTTTCTAAATCCTGCTTGCCCCTAGTATCCTAAGCTCTCTATCTCCTAAAAAAGCTTCTAAACTTTTTTTAGGTTTATTCCTAAACCCTAAACTCAGCCATGAAATTAAAAGATGCTTACTCTTTGGAAGTTATGACCAACTTAGATAGTATATTGAAAAGCAGAGACATTACTTTGCCAACAAAGGTCCGTCTAGTCAAGGCTATGGTTTTTCCAGTAGTCATGTATGGATGTGAGAGTTGGACTGTGAAGAAAGCTGAGCGCTGAAGAATTGATGCTTTTGAACTGTGGTGTTGGAGAAGACTCTTGAGAGTCCCTTGGACTGCAAGGAGATCCAACCAGTCCATTCTGAAGGAGATCAGCCCTGGGATTTCTTTGGAGGGAATCATGCTAAAGCTGAAGCTCCAGTACTTTGGCCACCTCATGTGAAGAGTTGACTCACTGGAAAAGACTCTGATGCTGGGAGGGATTGGGGGCAGGAGGAAAAGGGGACGACAGAGGATGAGATGGCTGGATGGCATCACCGACTCGATGGACGTGAGTTTGAGTGAACTCCGGGAGCTGGTGACGGACAGGGAGGCCTGATGTGCTGTGATTCATGGGGTTGCAAAGAATCGGACACGACTGAGCGACTGAACTGAACTGAAACTCAGAAAACTTCCTTTGCCATAAACATTTCCCTCACAAACAGGTCTCAGATAACAATCCTTCCCATGGCCTCAAGCTGCGGCCTACGTGCTCATCCTGGGACATTCTTTGTAAAAATCCTTGAACAAATGTCAATGGTTACTTTATAGATTATTTTCTGTGCACAACTGCAGAAGGCTTTGTGTTTTCTCATGCTCTTCTCAAGAACAATAAGCACCTTAACATTTTTTCTAGCCAACTCAACCGAAGAAAGGAAAGGACAAGTCAGAATCACAAAACCTAACTCCTTCATCCTGGGACCGTGCCTGTGGGATGAGGAGAGGGGGTTGGGGCCATGCCTCCATTTTGTCAGTAATGCCTAACGCACCTCCTGACAAATCTTGATTCCAGCTTGTGCTTCCTCCAGCCCAGCATTTCTAATCATGTATTCTGCATATAAGTTAAATAAGCAGGGTGACGATATACAGCCTTGACGTACTCCTTTTCCTATTTGGAACCAGTCTGTTGTTCCATGTCCAGTTCTAACTGTTGTCTAGTCAAGGATATGCTTTTTCCAGTAGCCATGTATGCATGTGAGAGTTGGACTATAAAGAAAGCTGAGCACCAAAGAATTGATGCTTTTGAACTGTGGTGTTGGAGAAGACTCTTGAGAGTCCCTTGGACTGCAAGGAGATTCAACCGGTTCATCCTAAAGGAAATCAGTCCTGAATATTCATTGGAAGGACTGATGTTGAAGCTGAAACTGCAATACTTTGGCCACCTGATATGAAGAACTGACTCGTTTGAAAAGATCCTCATGCTGGGAAAGATTGAAGGAGGGAGAAGAAGGGGATGACAGAGGATGAGATGGTTGGATGGCATCACCAACTCAATGGATATGAGTCTGAGTAAACTCCGGGAGTTTGTGATGGACAGGGAGGCATGGCGTGCTGTAGTCCATGGGGTTACAAAGAGTTGGACATGACTGAGTTACTGAACTGAACTCAAGTTGCAGGATTATGAGGAAAAAAAACAACAAAGAGTTACATTTAAGAGTGACATTTTCAGGCTGATGAAAATATGTACTTCTTAAAAGAAACCTTAGTAAGGTTTTTTCAAGATATAAATAATTGTGTGGGAAAAGTATTCAGCACCCACTGACTTAAATTTTAGGCTCTTAACTTGATACCACTTACTTGGTAAGTAGAAAAGGTGAAGAATCTCAATAAGTATTGCCCTTCTTACCTTTCACCACATGAACTTGCCTTGACCCCCTCAAAGATATTAGTTCTCATTACTAGGAGAAGCCTGTATCTTCTTGTAAAATTTATTACAACTGTAATTAAATAAATGAGTGGGTAATTAATCATTTAATATCCATCTTATCAATAGAAAGTAAACTCCAAAGGGACTATATTTGCTTGGCATTTTTTAAAAAGATGTGCAGGAAGTACTTATACAGGTAATTTAGTTTTGAGGTTTTTTGTTTGTTTTTTAATTTTATTTATTAATTGGCCACACAGTATGTGGGATCTTAATTTCCCGACCAGTGTTTGAACCCTGCATTGGAAGCATGGGATTTTAACCACTGAACCACCAGGGAAGTCCCCAGGTAATTTGCTTTTGACCCAAAATGCTTATAGCACTTATATCTTAGTGAACAGAATCATTTTCCAATAAAGATATATGTGTTCTATGTCTGTCACCTTAAAAATAATTTTCCATTTTTTATTATGTATACAAATTAAATAGCTTCAAAAATCAATGTTTTTTAAAAAAGGAAAGAAAGATGAATTATATATTTAGAGAATCCAATGAATTCTGCAAGCAAATTAAAGTTAAAAAATAAATCTAGCTTTGTTCCCCTCTTCAAAAGCTATACAAAGCATATCTTTAATTTGAAAATTTTAGAAAATGAAATTTTCAAAAAACATCACCTACTACTTCAAACTCCAGGAATAACCACTGTTAAAATGTGTTATATCAAGAACTCTACTCAATACTCTGTAATGACTTGTATGGGAAAAGAAACTTAAAAAGAGTGGATATATGTATATGTATAACTGATTCACTTTGCTATATACCTGAAACTAAGACAACATTATAAAATTAACGATGCACATCTAGAGAACATCTGTCAAACAGAAGTACAGTTGTGTGCTTCTAAAAATAGAGAATTATATTTAGATTTTTAGGTACCAAAATCAGAGAAAAGCAAATTCATATTTATGCTTTTTGTGTTTATAAGGCTTTAAGAATTCTAAATAAACTGTCTTATTTTACATTTGAGGAAAATAAGCCACAGAAAAATTGTGATTTTCTCATAGTCAGGAACAATATGGAATAGTGTCTCATATAATGCTGCTGCCTTGGGAGCACTTTGATGAAACAATTCATTCTCTAAGTACAATGGTAAACGCTGCTGAGCTGGGTTGTTTGCCTATGTTTTAAACAGAATTTGTATACAGGGCATACTCTCTTATGAGAGAAAAATCATACGTGCATTCAAATATGAAATCTTTGATTTTAAAATGACCATTTAAAAAAAATTACTATCAATTCCTTACCAAAAATATGCAACCAAAATTTTTATATGAAGCACTGCTGCTGCTGCTAAGTTGCTTCAGTCGTGTCCGACTCTGTGCGACCCCATAGACAGCAGCCCACCAGGCTCCCCCGTCCCTGGGATTCTCCAGGCAAGAACACTGGAGTGGGTTGCCATTTCCTTCTCCAATGCATGAAAGTGAAAAGTGAAAGTGAAGTCGCTCAGTCGTGTCCAACCCTCAGCGACCCCATGGACTGCAGCCTTCCAGGCTCCTCTGTCCATGGGATTTTCCAGGCAAGAGTACTGGAATGGGGTGCCATTGCCTTCTCCACGTATGAAGCACACTGACAGTTTAAAAAAGAAAAAGTTCAAAACTCAACTCTCTATGTTGATTGGGCATAAATTTTAACACTTTACTATCTTTCACAAATATGCTTAAAATAAGTATTTTCAGAAAGACAGTAGAGAACATACTCAGTCTTCAAACTGAACTTAAAGAGCTTGAATGGTCCCATAAATCTGGAATTAACTGAACCAATATATTAAGAAGACAAATCAGAAAGATGCAGTCAAATGCATCACTGAAAATGTTTTTAAAGATTGAGAACTAGGTGTGTTGTGCATTATCACATTTATGACAGAACATCTGTGATTGGTCACCACTATGTCTTACCCCAGTTTTATCGCACAAGCGTAAAGTATGAAATGATCCAACGGCAAATAATTCTCCATCTGGAGCCCAGGCTACTGAGGTAATAGGATGCTCATGAGGTTGAGAACTGTAGAGAGGACGGCCATAACTATCCCATACCTACGAAAGGAAATTTAAAAAATCTTTTATAACATCACCACATTATTACAAACAAGTCTGCTTTCCAATAAAATATCAAGTAAAGATTTAGAAATCATCATTTTATAATATTAGCAATTACATGTCTTTACTATCCACAAAGGTTGGGGGAACTGGGGGGTAAGCTGTATTCCTGGAAACCTAAATATCTCAAAGAAAAAGTTATAGTAACATCGTGATAATTTTGGATTTTACAAAGGTCTGTCTAGTCGAGGCTATGGTTTTTCCAGTAGTCATGTATGGATGTGAGAGTTGGACTGTGAAGAAAGCTGAGCACTGAAGAATTGATGCTTTTGAACTGTGGTGTTGGAGAAGACTCTTGAGAGTCCCTTGGACTGCAAGGAGATCCAACCAGTCCATTCTGAAAGAGATCAGTCCTGGGATTTCTTTGGAGGGAATGATGCTAAAGCTGAAACTCCAGTACTTTGGCCACCTCATGTGAAGAGTTGACTCATTGGAAAAGACTCTGATGCTGGGAGGAGGAGAAGGGGACGACAGACAGAGGATGAGATGGCTGGATGGCATCACCAACTCAATGGACTTGAGTTTGAGTGAACTCCGGGAGTTGGTGATGGACAGGGAGGCCTGGCGTGCTGCTATTCATGGGGTCGCAAAGAGTCCGACATGACTGAGCAACTGATCTGAGCTGAACTGAACTGAAGTCTTTAATTAATTCTAAAACCTATCCATTGTAATCCTTTTAAATTTAATAATAATATTCTGTTTTTTGCTTAAATTTTTTTTGTTCAATAAGTGCTCTATCAACTTTCCCTGAAAGTATTTATTTGAACCAAATTTTCTCCAACTATATTTACCATAAATCTTATTCTTCCTCACAAATTATTTTGGTCTGGAGCTGATTAACATTTAATAAACCAGTATGGTTGACTTTTTAAACCTTAAATTGATTTAAATAGTCACTAAAACAAGGCATTGTATTCGTGTTACCACTCATTAAATCAAATTTTATAGGTCAATGAAATAGGCCAAGGAGAAAGGCAACACTTCAAAATACCACTGAAAATTATAAAATAACAATTTCCTAAATTGTCAGATTAAAAGATATGACTAAAATGAAGGACTTGAAGAATATTCTTATATGCTAAATACTTTTCACCAAAATTCGATTCTTTCAACCAGGTGATAAATTCAAACATTACATACCTTATATTTACAGTCTTCACCAGCAGATAAAATCAAATCATTGACAGAGTTCCAATCTACTTTTAAAATAATGCCATCATGAGCTTTCCACTAGGAGAAAAAATAAGATATAAATTATAACTTCAAGGGCACTGAAAATTTTCTAAGACTTGTTTTTTTTCAGCCTTTTTCTAGTGTTCTCTAGTCTTCTTTGAGAAAACTCCTATCTTCCTTTCATAGCCATTATGCACAGCTATTTGTTTGTTTCATTTCTGATTTAAACTAATGAAAAGCACCTTGCACTATGACATCCACTATATAACTCACATCCTTCAAGTCTCAATAGCCTGGACCCCAGATGGAAAATCACTTGCTGTTAAACTATTAAAAGCCTGAAGCTTGTGTGATGATAATGGAATGAATATGAATATATGTTATGTACTCCAAAACTTAGTTAAATCCAAGTTTTTCTCCCTTTGCACAGCTAATCCTGTTATTGATACTGCTTTCATTTTTGTTTGCTAATTCTTTTCTTTAAAAAAAAAAAAATCTTCTACTATATGGACATCCTCTTTATTACTCCCTTTATTCTTTCCTGTTCATTCCCCTAAGATTCATTCTCTTTACCTTCATGTCCTTAGAATAGACACTAACTACTCTGAGAACCTTCTGCTGTATTTACTATATAACAAAGAGGCTTTCTACAGATATATATATCCTATACATATACAGAATACACACATATTTGTGTATATATCTACATAAGTCACACCAAAATTGGCAAATCTAGTAAGTAAATATGGATGTCTTCTCACTCTTAAATATAATTTATGTGCTCATTTAGCTATTACCACACATGTAATTAAAAGCCATTAGTCTTTCACTATATTTGAATAATATAACTGAAAAAAAATTTTTCTTGAAGACTATAAGGTACGTTTTAATGTCTGAGTCAACTAAATTTGCATCAAAGAGTGACTGATTTCAAGGATTTTCATTCTATAGATCCTTCCCAATCTATTGTTCTTCATGTATATGGAAAAAAAACCCACATCAAATTAGGGTCAAATAAGCAACAGCAGCAAGCCCTAAGAATAAGCAATAATTCATAACTTGCTTTATTCAAAATACATAAAAATATACAATGTCAAAAACAAATGTTTTGAAAGCAATAATTTTCACAAGTTACTTTAAATTAAGCCACTGTCCTGAAATAAACTGCAAACATAAAAATTTCAATATACAAACATTATTTATTTTAAAGCTAAAAAAATAAAATGTTCATATTTAAATGTTAGGAACAAAACATGGTTTAAATTTTCCTTATAATTTAGGATATCACTTATACAGTACATATATTTACACATTATACATAATGCATATACCATTTTCAATTATTTCTTAAGGTATTAGGCATTTTGTGAAATTCCTCTGAACCATGAGCTCCTTGAAGGCAGAAACTATGTTCTGTTTCACTTTGAATATGTTATAGTACAAGGCTTACACTCAACATAGTACCTGACATATAGTAAGTATGCATCACATTCTCACTGACTGACTAAATAAACAGAAGTTTCTTCACTATGAAACCAAGTTCTGGGCCTCTAGAAGAGTCCCTAAAGCTCTTAAAGGAAATTAAGTGTACACTTTTGAACTGTATTCTACAAGCAAGAATTAAGTAAGCATTCTTTTTTGTGAACAATCTAAAGTTGAGTATATATTTATACCCAAGGAAAAACTGCTGGAACTTTAGTTTTCCAAAAGAAATAGAAGATTTGCATTAAATTACGAATTCCATTTAACTCCTTTAACTCCTTCACTTTAGCTGAATTTTTCCCTCCACTATTTCCTGAGTCAAAGGTTTCACCGAGCCACAAAACCAGAACTTTATCAATGGTGATATACGCATCTTCCTGAGCTTAATTTATATATGCTTAATTACAGGTATCTAAACAAATCACGGGCTTCCCTGGTGGCTCAGACAGTAAAGAATCTGCCTGCAATTCGGGAGACCTGGGTTCAGTCCCTGGGTTGGGAAGATCCCCTGGAGGAGGGCATGGCAAACCATTCCAGTATTCTTGCCTGGAGAATCCCCATGGACAGAGGTGCCTGGCAGGCTACAGGCCATGGGATTGCAAAGAACTGGACACAACTGAGCAACTAAACACAGCACAGCACAAACAAATCATATATTTATAAATTAAAAGATTCATTGGGCCTGCTTTTGCTGTATGATTTCAAAGAACATTTTCAGGGTATAAGTGGTATGGAAGGACTTTGACTAAAGGCAGGAAGAACCAGACCTCTTCCCTAGCTTCTTCCCCTTCTGTTGTTTCACAGTTCTTAGCAGAGTGTTCCTCATGCAGTAAAAATGTAAATACACGATGACTGTATGGAATATGTACAGCATAATTCTACACAGAAGTGACTAATATGGAACCGCAAAGTCATTTCTATATCCTTACTCTCCAAATTCTCTATCTACTGAACTGTTAAACACAATGCGTCTTGGGAATTCCCTGGTAGCCCAGTAGTTAGGACTCTGAGCTTCCACTGCCAGGAACCCAGATTCAATCCCTGGTCCAGGAACTAAGATTCTAGAAGCCACACAGCATGGCAAAAAACAAACTAAAAACCCTGAAGTTTCTTCTTAAAACACTTTTATCCCTTCTGTAGCCAGTGAATCTCCAGCACCAAATCCCTGACCTATTAACTGGCCTCCTTGTCTCTAATTTATTAGTGGCTAAATAAAAGTTACAGATGACATAATAACACCATAACATCAATAATAACAACTGCTCTTTATTGTGTACATTCAATATTTTTATTATATGCACTGTCCTATGTACTTTGTAATTTAACTCATTTAATCCTCACAATAATCCTATCAATTAGGTATTAGGATCACATCTAAGAGATGAGAAAGCTTAAGCTCTGAGATAATTTTATAATTTGCCTAAAGTTACATATAAGTAATGAACATTTGAACCCAGGTGACTAACTCCAAAATCTATATTTCTATTACCTACACTATACCGTGTTACTATCAAAATATGAAGAAAATGATTCTGCCTCTTCACACTGAAATCAAACATCAAAATCTCAGAGATAGGCTTAAAGGTTTTCCATTAATTTGTCCTACCCTGACCTGTCTTAACTGCCACTATTGTTCTGCTTCCCTGTAATTGGTAAAATTATATATACCCAATTTGTTCTAAGCATTACATTGACTCCCCCCAACCCACTTTAAATAAATACTAAAACAATTCTAGGGTCTTAGAGAAAGTTCAAGGGTACTGAACAGACAATGGGGAGGAGGGGGAAGAAGACACTAGAGATGATAAAAAACCATCTAAACAAGTTCTTAAAGTTTTATGATTTAGTCCCATTCTGTCTCAAATCTATCCATGTGAGGCTGACTGTGCTAAATTTGAATTTTGTGCCAAATCATGTAAACATATTTATGATTTACTGATATAATGAGAGTTGGAATAAGAGGGAAGTGAACCTTATTGGAAACATCAACAAGTATTCCCTGTTCTATAATAAAGGCTGATAAAACCACACACTTAAAAGCCTCGACTATAACAAGACCACCCAGAAGAAAGGGACTCCTAAGAAAGTGACCTCTTACTGAGCAGTCTGGCAGATCCTGATAACAATTTACAAATGCCTGAGAAGTACCTGTAAAATTTTAGCATTTGGTTGAAGCGGTTTAATGATCAGCTGCTTGCCTGCTGTATAAAGAACCTTTTCTGAATCAGGGCCCCATGCTACGGAATACACTGGTGTTCCTGTAAAAAAAAAAAAAAAAAAACCAAAAGATAAACTTTAATTATCATGCTTTATAAAACGGAGATTGTTAGGAAAGTCAAAAAACCAATTTG
>NW_011494707.1:1514517-1515990 GCF_000754665.1 Bison bison bison | reverse complement strand
AAACTGGAGTATGTAGCCTGATACTGAAACATAAAAGGCAAAATAAATATGAGGTTAGGGAAAGTTTTGCTGTCTATCAAGTGTGGCTTTGGCCTGAAAGTTAGGCTAAAGTATTACCAGGATAAAGTTGACTCCACTTCCATGGGAAAGATACAAGTTTGATTCACCCACCATACTCGGTAAATCTGTTTTCAATTTCCTAGGACATGAATTAGCGATTCCTAGGATACGAATCCTAGAGATAAGATTTAGGTATTTTTTAATTCGATTACTTCACAGATTACCTAATATCTTCTGGAAGACTATGCTTTCTTTGAATCTATTTTTTTTTTAATGAATATCGTATCAATTGAGAGCATTAAATTACCTGTAGTCCACTGTCTGACCCAGTTACCTATTCATTAGAATCTATTCATTAGGGAAGTGAATCAAGGTTATACAATTAATCTATAAAATATTAACCCATTTATATTTATAAAATCAAGCTTTTAAAAATTGTCTAGGATTCCTAAGTCAGGCTATTATAGTAGCTGACTTTATGTGAGTGAGTGAATAAATCTTTCAGGAATTTACATTCACAGTAAAATGAAATCTGAATCTAAGGATTTATGAGCAATCAGTAAGATGTGTTTATTGAAATGGAAAACCCAACTGATTGAATCAACAGGGAGCAATCAGCAATCAACAGGGAGTAAATTTTAGTAAGATAAATGCTCTAATTGGGTTTGCCTGGTGGCACAGTGGTAAAGAATCCACCTGCCAATGTATAAGATGCAGGAGACTTGGGTTTGATCCCTGGGTCGGGAAGATTCCCTGGAGAAGGAAATGGCAACCCACTCCAGTATTCTTGCCTAGGAAATCCCATGGACAGAGGAGCCAATAGTCCACGGGGTCACAAAAGACTCAGCAACTAAAACAACAACTCAGTGCTTTACAGGACTTTTTGTTGTTCAATTGCTAAGTCACGTCTGACTCTTTGCAACTCCACGGACTGCAGCATGCTAGGCTTCCCTGTCCATCACTATCTCTGGGAGTTTACTCAGATTCATGCCCCTTGAGTCAGTAATGCCATCCAACCATCTCATTCTGTGTCATCCCCTTCTCCTCCTGCCTTCAATCTTTCCCAGCATCAGGCTCCTTTCCAATGAGTCAGCTCTTCCTATCAGGTGGCCAAAGTATTGGAGCTTCAGCACCAGCATCAGTCCTTCCAAAAAGTATTCAAGGTTGATTTCCTTTAGGACTGACTGGTTTGACTCCTTACTGCCCAAGAGACTCTCACAAGTCTTCTCCAACACCAGTTCAAAAGCATCAATTCTTTGGTGCTTAGCTTTCTTTATGGTTCAACTCTCACATCCGAACATGATTACTGGAAAAACCATAGCTTTGACTATATGGACCTTTGTCAGCAAAGTGTTGTCTCTCTCTGCTTTTTAATACCCTATCTAGGTTTGTCATAACTTTCCTTCCAAGGAG
>NW_011494707.1:1489610-1514417 GCF_000754665.1 Bison bison bison | reverse complement strand
GACCTTTGTTGGTAATGTAATGTCTTTGCTTTTTAATATGCTGTCTCGGTTGGTCATAGCTTTCCTTCCAAGGAGCAAGTATCTTTTAATTTCATGGCTGTAGTCACCGTCTGCAGTGATTTTGGAGCCCAAGAAAATAAAACATGTCACTGTTTCCACTTTTCCCCCTTCTGTTTGCCATGAAGTGATGGGAACCAGACTTAGAGGACTTAGAAAATCTGATTTAGATCTAATCCAAAAAACTCCATAAGCATTCCTTCCATGGTATAGGTTAGATATTATACTGGGTCTAAATTTCCTGGTCAGTTGGTGACACCTAGGATTGTCTTGATTCAGAGGAATCTACAGATGGCCAATGAGATGGTTCACCTCAGAAGGTACTTCTTCTATTCTTAGTAACTACATTCTCTTGGAACATTATCTGGGAGTAGCCAGGAGCTGACCTGGGCTTCAAACTAAATCTCGAAATGAACAGAGTTCAACTCTGATAAACTCCCCAGAAAATGTAAATCAAAATTTTAGATATTCCAAATGTGATTCTTGGTAAGCACTGTAAGGAAATATGGGAGTAAATTACAGGTTCCTTCTTTATTCCATTATTACAGTTGCAATTATTATGCAAAAAAAGTAAATTTATATACTTTAATATCAATTATCAATGCTTCATGAATATACTCAGTAAAATTACACTTTCCTCAGTGTATACAAAACTATGACAAACATCTACCCCCAAGGAAATAATTCAGTAAACACAACTCCCATTGAGTTATACAGGATGTGACTCTAGTGCTTTAGTTGTGGTAAAAGATATGGTTTGGGGTATAGGATGAAGAGCCAGGGACTCTTATGTCCTCTTTCACATTGAATCCGTGGCCCCATTAAGTCAGCTGTGTCACCATTTCCTTGTTTATAAACCTTATAAATCTTCAGAATACTTACCTCCCATGTTGGGATGTGGAGATTATTCATTTCCTGCTTATAATTTTTTAAACAATAATACTGTTAAAGAAACAGATATAGTAACTTAAAGAATAAAACAAAATAAGCTTATAGAGGAAAATTTAAGCAATTCCTTTGTTAAAACACGTGGTTTTTAACCACATTCCTTCAATCCAAAAACAAAAGGAATTTTTTATGATAAATAAGCAATCCTAAATAAGATCAATAGCTGCCTTATTAGTTACAGCTTCCTAATCAGCAATATTCAAAATGTATATAACATCAAGAGCTAAGAGAATGTGTCTTTATATTCATTCTTTACATTTAGAATAAAATGTTAAGTGTGAAATTCCTGTATATATGAATGTCTTTATTGCTATACAACTTTGATTTATGTGGTTCTGGAGAAGATTATTGAATGTGGATGAATTAGCTTCATAATGAAAACAATGATTTCTATTATAAAAAAAATCCATCTTACTAGCATTTGAAACAAATCTCTAATATTTTTTAAATGTTTTTTAAAAACATTTGCTAAAGCTACATTTCACTTTGCAAAGTCAGTATGGGAATAATAATACAGCCTTCAGGTTAAAAAACTTAACAACAAAAATTTAGCAAATCATGTAACAAGATGCTATGAATTTCATCTTTAACAAAAATGGACAAAAAACACAAATAGTTTTGCAATAATTAATTTCTTGCTTTTTATACTGGGAATTTTTATTTATGCTCCATTTCAGTTAAGACACTCAAAAAGATCTTGTTTTTCTGACTTTGTACACTAAGATCATGTGATCTTTTTGACATTTTTTAAGAAACCACATGCACCTGGGGTTGTGTTAAATGTCAGACCCTTATCTCTCTGTAAAACAAATTATCTAAATTCTTTCAACCTGTTGAAGGCATTTTAAACCACAGAAGAGGAGACAAAAATGTATTTCAATTGTTTTAAGGAAGTACATGGTCAAATATACCATGTTTTTCACATTCATACTAAAGGTATCCCCTAAAATGTTGTTTTTGCATGTTTTTAAGAATGCTTTTGAAACAAACTCTTCACTATTACCATGAAGCATTAGCTACCTTTGTGTTGAATACAGTATAGGTCTACACCGAGTGAACATAAGAAGGTAGAGAAGAATTTGGCAGTATATAAGCACTATCTATTAGTAACCACTACTACTACTTTGTAATGAAATAAGCAACCATTTGTTACTGTGTTGCTCATGGGAGTAGGCACTTTATCCTTTAAAACCTAGTTAAAATATGCTGCAATATTTTCCAGGAAGCTTTTCAATTTTTTTGGTGGTCAAATCATTAAGAATTCAAAAACAAAGAATTATTTCCCTTTCATTCTATTTGTAGAGACATGTACTAACAAATAAGTAATATCAAGTGGAATTTATTCCTCAAAAAAAACAAACAAACAACTTTTTGGCTGTGTATGTCACCAGGTCAGTACAGAGAAATAAAACTAAAAAGAAGGCATGTGTTTCTTTACTTTCTATCCTCAGTCACCTCTCCCTTGGGGATCTCAACTTCCTCCATAGCTTCACCTTTCACCTTTCTGTAACAGACTCTCACATTAATATTTCAGCCTTTATTTCTGAGTTCTAACAAATTTCCATCTACCCCAAAGACATGCCAAAACTTCAAACTCTACATATTTGTATATTATCCCTCCCCACGTACTCCCTCATTCATTCTTCCTCTGAATTCTTCACGTCTTACAGGGTGATCCATTCCTCTCAGCCACTGAGAACTATGCACTTTTTTCAACCACTCTCATTACCATCTCTGTTCAAGCCTCACTGCACTCTAGCAGAGAACACCTCAGTAACCTCCATACCAGTCACCCCAACGTAACCTCTACCTCCTTTAATTGATCCTACATCCTACGGCTAAGGTAATCTTCCTAAAGAGTCTCCCAGGTGGCACAGTCGTAAAGAATCCACCTGTCAAGCAGGAGATGCAGGTTCAGTCTTTGGGTCAGGATGATCCCCTGGAGAATGAAATGCAACCCAGTCCAGGATTCTTGCCTGAGAAATTCCATGGAGAGAGGAGACTTGCAGGCTAAAGTCCATGGGGTTGCCAAGAGTCAGACATAACTTAGCAACTAAAGCAACAACAACAAAATCTACCTGAAGAAACAGGCTTTATCTCTTACTCTTCTGCTCATCTTTTAAAGATTTTTATATGGTTATAGAACAAACTCCAACCGGACTTCCCTGGTGGTCCAGTGGCTAGTCTTCCCTGCTCCCAATGCAGGAGGCCCTTGAGTTCAATTCCTGGTCAAGGAACTAGATCCCACATTCTCCAACTAAGACCATAGTCAAATAAATAAAAATAAATTTTTAAAAAGAAAGTATAAATTCCAACCCCCTTCATTTAATGTCTGAGGTTATCTGTGTCTTGGTCCCTCTGGCAGTAGCATCCTTCAGAGCCTACACTTGGCCCAAGGGGTCCTCTCCCCCTCACCTGACTTCCAGGCTTTATGCTGGTCTGCCTCTGTGCCTCTGATCATCTAACTTCCTCCAGAGCTCCGCTGCATTGACAACAAGCCCATTTCCCTACCTAATTTCTTTATCCTTCAAAGTCTAGTTAAAAGATGCTGCAGTATTTACCAGAGAAGTACCTTCTCTCCCCTCAAAGCATTCATCTCTGCCTTCCTGTCTTCCCACAATGCCTTAAGGCAACCAGCACACTCTGCCTTGTGTTACAGTATTTATATTTCCTCTACTAAATTCATTATAGGCAGCTTCCGTGTTTGTCATCTCTTTAATCCATTTGAATACAGTAAGGGAAATGTTCTTAAAGGTTTACAGTATTTCCCTCTTCCAATTTTAATTTATAATTAAAATATACAATGTAATACAAAATAGGGCATCATTATAATTATTCTTGGCCTACATATTACTTTTCTCTAATAAGGAAAAATAACTCTTGATAAACACCAGTAAGAATCATTTTTTAAACATAGTCAAATTCCATCCCTATCCCACTAAAAAACAAAATTAATGCTTCTTCTGCATTGGAGAAGGGGATGACTATGACTTTTTCTATCTTTATGTCTGCCTGCAATTATCAAGAAATGAATTCAGGAATTTTTCTATTTAGCAAATCAAACAAACCTTATAAATAACTAGGGACTTTTCCTTCAGGGTTAATGTCATTACAACTTAACTTCTCCAGTGATTTTTCCCAGAAATAAAATGGGAAAAGTCTATGCTTATTAGGAAAGTGTGGGTGGGAACAATGACCAAAAATTCATAAATTAAAATCATAGTTCTATAGTGAATTCATAATTTTTTAACCTAGAAAAAGATACTAGTTATTAAGCTGAAATACTAATGGGTTAACTAAAATAAAATCTACCTAATTTAGTTTTGCTCATTAATCTCATAATTAACATAAACCTTGAGTAAGAAGAATAACAAGATTCAAATAGGATAAAAATGATCAGCAATTTAACAGCATTTGATGTTAAGGAAATTGGAGCCATTTGGAATGCTGGTGTAAAATACCATTACGTGAGTCAATGAATACATAATAAAATTACCTATCCTATATGACATAATATGTAATTTAGCTTTTAAGAAAATCCTAGTTATCAATGTAACTGGAAGGAATGAACAAAAAAAGCACCATCCATCCCTCTCCAAAATAAATACCATACACAAAAACAGATCATAGACCTAAATGTACACACTAAAACTATAAAACTCTTACAAGAAAATACAGATGTAAGTCTCCATGATTTTGGATTTGGCAATAGTTTCTTAGATATAACACCAAAACGTAAACAATCAAAAAAAAAGTAGATAAACTGAATTTCATCAAAACTTTTGTGCTTAAGAGACTTCCCTGGTTGTCCAGTAGTTCAAAATCTTCTTGCCAATACAGAGGATAGGGTTCGATCCCTGGTCCCAGATAGACCAGGATGGAGCAACTAAGTCCGTGGCCACAATACTAAGTCCATCTGCCCTAGAGCCTGTGCTCCGCAAAAAGAGAAGCCACCAAAATGAGAAGCCCACATACTACACAACTAGAGAAAGCCTCCATGAAGCAACGAAGAGCCCATGTGTTGCAACAAAGACACATCAAGGCCAAAAATAAAATAAATATTAAAAAAAGAAACGTCTGTGCTTCAAAAGATATCATCAAGAAAATGAAAAGGAAACCCACAAAATGGGGAAATCATATATCCAAGTTGCAAATCATATAGCCAATGGTCTATTAACCAGAATACATAAAGTACTCTTACAACTCGATAACAAAAAGACAACCCAATTTAAAAATGTGCAAAGAATTTTAATAGATATTTCTCCAAACTAGATCTACAAACAGCCATAAAGTACATGGAAAGAGGCTCAACATCATTAGTCACAAGAGAAATGCAAACCAAAACTACAATGAGATACTACTTCACAGTCACTAGGATGATTATAATAAAAATATAGTAACAAGTGTTGAGGATTTGGAGAAACTGGAACCTTCATATATTTCTAGTGGGAATGTAAAATGGTATGTTTACTTTGGAAAAAAAAAACTTGAAGAGGACTTTAATTTACTGATATGAAACTATATCCAATGCAGTTCACAAGTCAAGTGAAAACAAGTAAGGAGCATATTGTAGTAGATGCAGTATGCCTCTGGGAATGTTTTCTGGGTGGCCAGAAGACAGGGGTAATATGAAAGACAAGGGTAGTATTTAAGAGATAACTTTATACCCTTATTTACACTTCAAATTCTGAACTATGTGAATTAGTATCTATAAAAAATTTATACTTTAAAAAGATGTAAGCACTCCCTGCAAAGGCATATATGAACAATCAAATTTTTATGATCATTATTATTGAAAATTGGAAGTAGGAAATGGCAACCTACTCCAGTATTATTGCCTGGAAAAGACCAGGGACAGAGGAGGCTGGCTGGCTGTAGTCCATGGGATCACAAAGAGTCAGACACAACTGAGCACAAACACACATTATTGAAAATAGGCGTTGCAAACTCAAATCCCTTCAGAGGTTTATATTGTGTTCTACCATGTAATATAAATGAGTAAAGTATTATATGTGGAGTGTAAGAAAACTAAGAGAAGTTTAAAATCCAACTAAAAATGGCATAGCCACCACTGAACTCCAGTTGATCGTATTTATTCTGGAAAGCAGACTTAATGTTGCCAGTTCTTCCAATTTTTCAAGATACCAAAGAGATCCATATAAGAATGTAAAATATCCTAATCTTTAATGCTGGGCCTGGACCATGCTAGTGGGCTAGATTCAGCACACAGGCCATCTGTGACCTTTGATGAATGAAAAGTCCTTAATTCATGAATATATTGGGCTTCCAAACTTCCTCTGCAAGTTTGGGAATTCTAAAAGCATTTTCTGTATAAGAGTGAAATAAGCAGCAATCTGTTTTCCAGACCCATTATTCAGATAAATCACAGCACTGAACCAAAAGTGCTATGTCTTCTACTCTCTATCATTAACAATGTTTATGTTAAGCAACTTAGTCTAAGTTTCAACTTTAGACTTTGGAAAGTCCAAAATGGTAGATCCCAGGGGTAATCAAAGGGAAGGAGATGACTAGGAAGAATTTAAAGAAAGAAAAGGAGCCTTAGAGTGACAACTGGTGAAGAATCTCAGGCAAAAATTCAGATTATTGTAATGGGTAATAAGATAAGCTTTCAAAATTTTTCTGAAGATCTGTGTCTTCTCTAGACAACATATTTAGTAGAAAAGAAAAGAAAGGAAAAAAGGGTATGTATCAGTAGCAGCTACAGCTGAAAAGAACTGCAGCCTCAGCTCCAAGGGGGTGATAATGATCTCTAAAAGAATTCTGTAGTTGCTTGTAAGTCAGACATCATAAGGTAAGAATGCCAAATAATTAGCACTAACAAAAATTATAAAGCCAAAAGTAAATGCCTATTCTTATTAGTTTAAAATAAAATTTATTTTCTAAAGGTATATTTTATTACTAAAGAAACAATAAATTGACATTTTTCTCCTAACTGAAATTTGCTCATGAATGTTTCTATGAACTCTGACTTTTCTACTCATGGATAAACATTCTATTTGGAGATCATCTGTACCAAAGACTTAACCTCAGGAGATAATCACTACATATCACTTATGGTTACTTTTGCTAACATTTGGTTAATGTGTAGTAAAGAAATATAGCTATTTTAACACTATCCTAAGAGTGAACATAATTTAAAAAATGAAATCTGCAAATTTTTGGAAGTCAGTTGTTGGAGATGCTTCACAATATGACTTTATTATATAATTCTGAAGAACAGTCTGCAAGCTTTTTGGCAATCTATCTCTGAAGCAGATATGTGCTCAAGACAACATTAATCTGACTTCTGGATTGATTTTATAGGCACTTCTTCCCAATGAGTATGGAAAACCAAGATGCTGTTCTAAGCAGTTTTATTTTACCAAGTTTTGGATCATTGAAAGTATCTGTTCCCCTTCATTAGTACTGAAATCAAATGTGCAACACAATTCAGAAAGGGTGCTAATATTAAGAAGTTATTAGAATTATTAAGTATGGAGATTGAATGTATTCTATTATTATTAGACACCCCGTGCTATTTCAGATAGAATATGCACATAATGCTTCAGAGTTATATTAAAAAGAATCACCAGCCTATAACTCTATTTTTATAGATTCACTAACAAGGAAAAAGTCCTTGAGTATTTCTTACATTTCTGGGTTCAAATAAAAGTCACCATGCCCCATTAGGAAACATGAAAGTAAGAAGAAAAAGTTTAAATAGAAGTAAGAGATTTCAGGTTTTGAACCTGACCAAAATCAATCTGAGGAACTACATTAGACTGTTTTTATAGGAAAATGTTAAGACATTTATAATACATACCTTGATGAGCCAAAGTCGATCTTAGCATTCCCGTCTTTGACCATATTTTTATTTGTCCATCTTCTCCAACTATAAAAAGAACATAATAATTGACATTTTACCTATAGGAAATATATGTAAACATTACATTTACATATAAAAATCAACTCTATCTACACTAATGCACATTTAAAATTGACACGTTTCTCTAATTACATGTCACTGCTTCACAACTAAAAAATTTACCTGAAATTACTTTGAAACAATTTTATCAAAGTAGCCTAACTTTCGTGACAATAATTGTTTTTCCTTTAATCTTAGAAGATTTGTAAGTATATTATTCAAATAATGCTCTCATTTTCACTGACATCTCCATCCGAGAAGCACTCTAAGAAAAGTGTTTTCAGTGTGATAAGAAGAGTTAAAGCCAAATTCCAGGGAGTTGGGGACTAAATGGAGTGAAGTAACAGACTACTCTTTTGAACAGTTTGCCTGAAAAGGAAAGAAAGAAAGAGGAAATTGTAGCTAGAATTATTTATTAAAGGAAGGATTTTTATTTCTATTTCCTCAATTTTCGAGATAAACAGCATTTAAACACATTTACATGCTGGGAGAAAGAAAAAAAAAAAAACACTGGGAAAAAGAAAAAAAAAACACTGGAAAAGGAGAAGTTGAATAAACAGGCAAGACAGGAGACAACTCACTGATAAAAGTCCTACAAAAGGCCCAGGGGACAGGTGTCATGCTTTTCAAATATATCTACAAATTCTCTGTTATTCTCTCTTTTAAGAAGTTAAGCTTAATTTATCTCTCCTTCAGTTTGGGCTATACTTAGTGACTTGCTTCTAATAAAATATGGTGGAAATGATGGAGTATGACATCCAAGGGTGGGTCATAAAATATATTGTGGCTTCCATCCTTCTCTCTTGGATCATTCACCCAGGGAGAATCTCCAGCGGTCATGCTTACTGTAAGACCATTCAAGTAGCCCTATGGAGAAGTCCACGCTGTAAGAACTAAGTTAGGCCTCAGTCACAGAGTCACAGAGGAAGTAGGACCTCTTGCCAACAGCCATGTGAGTGAGCCATCTTGGAACTATCTAGCCCTAGGAGGGCTTCATATGACTGCAGCCCCATCCAACTTCTTGATTCTGAGACAGAACCACCCAGCTAAACATTCCCTGTCTCACATAAACTGTTAGCTAATACATGTTATCTTAAGTCACTAACTTTTGGGATAATCTGTCACACAATAGATATCTAATTTAACAGGTGAAGATGAGAAACCCTCAGTAGGGAAGGAGATGGAAGAGAGAAAGGAGTAAAGTTAAATGAGAAAATTTTGAATTTTGATGGCTCAGATGGTAAAGAATCTGCCTGTAATGCAGGAGACCCAGGTTTGATCCCTGGGTCAGGAAGATCCCCTAGAGAAAGGAATGGCAACCCACTCCAGTATTCTTGCCTGGAGAATTTCATGGACAGAGAAGCCTGGCAAGTTACAATCCATGGGGTTGCAAAGAGTCAGAAATGACAGAGCAACTAACATGTGCACGCATGGGCAAACGCACACACACATGTATTTAAATGAGAATATTTTGAAGAATTAAAACATATTTACTCAATATCTGATTATTTCAAAACCTTCTTGAGAGAATGTTCTCCATTAGCCATGTAAGAAAACTAATATGACACTCTGAATTATAATATTATATAACAGTCTAGATCAATCCTGTGCCAATTACTTGCTGTTAGACAAGGAAAGACACTACTGCTAAATTAAAACATTCTGTTCTTCTGGAAATTTTTCTTTAAAAAATTCATTTTAAATGTCATTTATGCAGATAACTTACCTGTAACTAATGCTGTTCCTTCATAATTCCATCGTCCTGCCAGCACTGCTCCACTGTGAGCTTCCACACTTTTTTCCACTCTTCCTAACTTAGAAATCAGATGAAATTTGCCTAAAAGAAATTATACTTGAGAAATCTATTTTATTAAATTAATTTATCCAATCAACAAGCATCTGTTGAGAACCAACTATTAGACTAGTCAGCATGGTGCTAGGCATCAGAGATACAGGGCAAATAATATAATTATTCTTACTCTTGAGGAGTGCACAAATCTACTGGAAAACAGGCACAAAAGCAAAATTATAAAACCTTGAAACAAGTGGTGTGACAGAATATATATATGATACTATGATAGTTCAGAGGGACAATAAAATTGTCCTGGAATATGGTCAAAGGAACCCAAGAGGAATATCAACAAAGCCTTCTATTTAAGCAGAATTTTGAAGTTTTGCTTTTTTAAAAAAATGGTTATAGAAAAGCTGCTGTTGCTGCTAAGTCACTCCAGTTGTGTCCGACTCTGTGCGACCCCAGAGACGGCAGCCCACCAGGCTCCCCCGTCCCTGGGATTCTCCAGGCAAGAACACTGGAGTGGGTTGCCATTTCTTTCTCCAATGCATGACAGTGAAAAGTGAAAGTGAAGTTGCTCAGTCGTGTCCGACCCTCAGCGACCCCATGGACTGCAGCTTTCCAGGCTCCTCCGTCCATGGGATTTTCCAGGCAAGAGTACTGGAGTGGGGTGCCATTGCTTCTCCAATAGAAAAGCTAGAAAAAGTTATATAACTTGTTTTTTTAAAAACAGGTTGTAGAAGGAATTATGGAGAAGAGAGGATCTAAATAGTTGAACACTGTTAAAAAAAAATTTAAAAACTGAGGCATATTAAAAAATACTGAGTTTATTTGCACAGAAATCAATTCCAATTCAGCAGTGCCAAACCTTAAGTGGTTAGGAATGCTCCACTGACAGGAGGTCAGGTACAGAGAAATGACAAAACTAAGGATATTACTGACTGACTATACCTTAAAGCCTAGTTGGCTGTCTGTGATTGGTTGTCCTTTGGTTTCAATTTTGTAATCTTGAAGCATTCATTTACAGGCTTAGATTTTGACTTGCTGAGGTATATACACCATTAGTCACCTCAAGTCTAAAGGCCTCCTTCTTTAATTTAAAGGACAAGCCCAAATTTTTTAAATCCTTGCCTTATTTTACACTGTACCAGGCACCAGGTAGACAAAAAGAAGTAGGTTATTTGGTTGCTGTCATTGAAAGTTCACGCATTTATAGGTGAACAGCAGAAAACTTACATTACAAGACCTAAGCAAAGTATATAAGAGATGTCAAGGGAACAAATCAACTATACAAAGAATAAGTACTACAGGAAGCCAAAACAATTGCAGTGTTGTTTTGAATGATCATGAAATCTAGTAATATATAGTTTTTGATAAAATAATTAAGTATAGGTGGTCCTCCATATTCAAGGGTTCTGAAATCCTTGGACTCAACCTACCAAAAAACAAATAAAGCCCAGAAAGCTCCAAAAACAGAACTTGAATTTGCCCTGCACCATGAACTATTTACATAGCATTTACATTGTATTTACAACTTTGAGTCTCTTGGACTGCAAGGAGATCCAACCAGTCCATCCTGAAGGAGATCAGCCCTGGGATTTCTTTGGAGGGAATGATGCTGAAGCTGAAACTCCAGTACTTTGGCCACCTCATGCGAAGAGTTGACTCATTGGAAAAGACTCTGATGCTGGGAGGGATTGGGGGCAAGAGGAGAAGGAGACGACAGACGATGAGATGGCTGGATGGCATCACTGACTCGATGGATGTGAGTCCGAGTGAACTCCGAGAGTTGGTGATGGACAGGGAGGCCTGGCATGCTGCGATTCATGGGGTCGCAAAGAGTCGGACATGACTGAGCGACTGAACTGAACTGAACTGAACTGAGGTATTATAAGCAGTCTAGAGATGTCTAGAGATGACTTGCTTCCTTAGTGGCTCAAAAGGTATAAAGTTTGCCTTCAATGCGGGAGACCCAGGTTCCATCCCTGGGTTGGGAAGATCCCCTGGAGAAGGAAATGGCAACCCACTCCAGTATTCTTGCCTGAACAATCTCATGGACAGCAGAGCCTGGTGGGTTACAGTCCATGGGGTCGCAAGAGTCCCATGCAACTAAGCAACTTCACTTTCACTTTCAGAGATGACTTTAAGTATATGGGAGGATGTGTGTAGGTCATGTGCAAATACTATGCCATTTTATACAAGGGACTTGGCCATCTGTAGATTTTAGTATCTACAGGGGTCCTGAAACCAACCCCTTTGAATACTGAGAGCCAACTGTAAGTGGAATTAGAAATCCACCCCACCCCCAAAAAATGTATATTTTTTTTGCTATAAAATAATAATGTGGCTTGCCTAATCAGATTTTGCCTCAAAGGATTTGTTTGAATTCATTTTAACTTAAGACTTCTCAAGATTCTTACTAACAATTCATTAAAAATATATTTAAGTCAGATGCTTTAGGTGGCTTTAAAACGTTTCTCTGGAGAATTCTAATACAGATGGTTTTCAAATATTTTATACCTAGCATCTTGTGGTTATTTCACTGACCACCAAACCATTTCCATCAAGAAAATCATTCCTCCATTTTATATACATTGCATATTATTTGTAGCTCTGTTGCAGCATTTTTTATTGGGCTGTAATTCTTTTCAAGGGGCCATGTCTTAGTCATAGTTTTATTTGCAATAGTGCTTTTACATAAACAGCATTCATTAAGTTTAACCAACTCAGTAACCATATTTAGTAACTTAAGAAGACTTTGACGTTCTTTTTTTTCTCATTCAATCTGATCATTTATTTTCTAAGCCCTCATCAATAAACTACTCCTTTCCTTCATCTAACCACCTACTAGTGCCATCTACTTTTCCTCATATCTTCCTTTTACTTTTATATTTGCCTCTGGGTCATTTTTCAATGCAACAAGATTACTTTGAATTCAACTTTACTAGTACTCTCTTTATGAGACTAAAAAAATTAATTTGGATATACTTTTTTAATACATTGTTTTACAGAGAAAATATGAGTGGGGGTGAATTTCAAAAGAGGAAACTAGAAAGATGACATATAGTGAGTGGCCAATATTTACTTTATCCAAGTCTATTTCACTAAATGTTAGCATGCTGTCTAACACAAAATATCTACATACTAAATTGCTACATGTCACAAACGAATCTATCAAATAGATTAACCAAGCAACTCGTGAACCATAAATGAAAGGTCCATAAATTTCAACATATTTAGAAATTTTATGTACTTTGATCACTGATATTTCTTATCCTAAAATATGTAATCTGACTTTCTGACAAATGCTGAATTCTTACTTTCTACAACCTCACAGAAGACACACACTGAGACAACTAAGGCTAGCTCTTTGCATAGACTTGGCACTCAATAAATCTTTTACCTTTGTAGTTTGCCTGACTGTTACACATTGCTTGAATAGCACAACCCAAGTAAAGCCTAAGTATAAAACTACATATATCAAAAAATTTTTTTAAACATAATTATTCCTTTAACGATTTTAGTTCTTCTTCCCTTCAGCTTTTCTATATATAAACTTTTTAAAGTGCTAGACAAAAAAAAACTAAAGACCAAATAAATTACCTCTAATTATTTGCTAAGGGTAGGGTTGGGAAGAGATATAAACAATTCATTCATTTATTTAATTGATAGCAATTCATTGATTAAAGTGGATGATTTGGGTAAAAAACATGGATATTTACAGCCAAATGTAAAAAATTTATCTCTTATTATTAAAGATAAACTAAAAAGAGGAAAATGCTATTTAAAAGAACAGAGGAAGTAGATTAAAATTATATGAAACACATTTCTCAAGGTTAGAAATGCCTTAAGAAATGTCCATGGAAACATGAGGCAGCTTGGAATAGGATATTAGAAAAAAGGTCACATGAGCACTTTTGCAGACTGCTTTATAGCAGAAATCTTTTGGCAGATGGTTGTAAAAAGCCAAAGAGATCAGTAACCACTAACTTCTGATAAAAAGAAATGAACACAAAAATTCTTTTTAAAGTGGGATTTTAAATGTACTTATTAACTAATAAGAGAATAAAAGGCTTACTTTAAGATATTTAACAATGTATAAAAAATTCAACTTTCACTAAATATAATTTAAGGAGTGTTTATTGGATTTACAAGAGATTTTATACCAGAATTCCTTTACAAAGCAGTTCCCCTAATGCATTTCAAATAATTCTTCTTTGAATATAAATCTTTTAACACATTGTGAAAGAAATATCACCTCTAAAAAGTAGGATACAGCTGCATGAAATATTCAAAAAAGAGTTAATAACAGTGAAGAGAGAATTATTGGTGAGACAAAATACTTGGCAAGAATCTGCTTTATGTACTTCAGGATCTGACCCCCAAATCCCATGTTTGTTGTTGTTTTTTTTAATGTTACCACTAACACAGAAGATGGAGAGGGTATAACAAAGGGAACAGTGATGAACTCCAAAATCTGTAACCTAGCGATCTGCTGTACAACATTGTGGTTACACAAAATTATATAAATATATATATATTTTCTCCAAGTTTATACGTTTCTCCATGTTTATATATATATAATATATAGAAAATTATTAAATATTGTACTATACACTTAAAAATGTGTTGTGTAGATCTCATATTACGTATATTTTCAAACCAGAATAATACTTCTTTTTATAGTATTTGATTAACAGAGAACACAGCATCCACATATAAAATGATCTCAGATGTTTATCTGGCAGGAAACCCTTGACCAACCACCTTCAAATGGCATCCACTTTCTTCTGTTTTTGAATATTTCTTTTTCATTTCATTTTTCATTTTTACTTCTGGATTCTGTTTCTAGTCTCACTCTTCCACTTTTTTCCTTTGAACTATCATCTTTTGCTTTCTCTTTCACAAGATCCAAGATATTCGTAATTCCACCTAGGAGAAAAGACTCAACTATTCTGCTTTGGTTCTCTCTTCTTCCCACATCTAGTTATGCTAGGTTACCTTATCTTTTTTACTTTGTAATAAACCTAAAAATAAAATACAGTTTCTTATGGAGAAGGAAATGGCAACCTATGCCAGTATTCTTGCCTGGAAAATTCCATGGACAGAGGAGCCTGGAGAGTTACAGTCCAGGGGGTCACAAGTAGGACACAACTAAGCACACAAGCACAAAAACAAATATTAAACTTTTATTTTTTTGAAATTGTATGGATTAGCAATTCTAAAACAACCTACTATGTATTGTAGAATTAAACAAGTGAGTAAACATACTGATAATAATGGGAGCCAAGGTTCCACACTGTTTCCAAGTATTGAGACTAGAATTAATCCTGCAGTGCTGAACTAGAATTGGCAGTATCAAAATTAACTTATGGCTTTTGTCACGGGAAGGAACCATGGAAGGAAGGGAGGGAGGAAACATAGGAGGAAGTGAAAGGAAGTAAAGGAAGCGAGGGAGGGAGGAAGAAATAGCTGTAGATATGTATGTTTTCAACATATATTTCTTAGCTCCATCCTATGAGAGGGCCTTGAAGCAAACATATCCCACTGAAATGCACACACCTAGCACTGTCATCTTGGCTTTTAGATATCATCAAGCACACAAAAAAAGAACATGTCTCCTTGGAGAAACAGCTGATTTGGAAGTTGGGACTGGGAAAGTACAAAATGAGCCTGGAACATCTTGTGCCAGCAAAGTGCTCAAAAGATGAGGAAACATCCCCCACGGCAAAACAAAAATTCATTTGACCTGGCTTCATGGAGCTCCCACTGGCCAAATCTGTGGCAATTTTAACATTAAAATGTGTAAATGATAGTAATAGGATGCTCAAGAAATAAAACAAGGGATAGGATGGGGCGTGGGGTGGGAGGGAGATTCAAGAGGGAGTAGATACACACACACACACACACACAGTTATAATTGATTTATGTTATCATATGGCATTCATGCATTGGAGAAGGAAATGGCAACCCACTCCAGTGTTCTTGCCTGGAGAATCCCAGGGACGGGGGAGCCTGGTGGGCTGCCGTCTATGGGGTCGCACAGAGTCAGACACGACTGAAGCGACTTAACAGCAGCAGCAGCAGTCATATGGCAGAAACCAATACAACACTGTAAAGCAATTATCCACTAATTATAAAAAAGAATTAATAACTTAAAAATGAAATAAAATAAGCATCTATGAGTCTAATCTGATGTAAGTAAACAAATAAACAAATGTGCAGGAGACAGAAGGCTCTTCTTTGAAGGAGAATACCAACTAATCAATATAAAAGATACTATGGCATGTAAAAAAATATCATTCGGCAACCACCTTAGTAATAAATGACTCAGCTAAGATAGTGGGAGAAAATTTGAGGAGGAAGAGAATATTTTTATATAGTCTGAAAGTATCCACTTAGAAATTATTTACTAAAAGGGAAAAACATTTAACTTTACAGTGGAGAAGGAAATGGCACCCCACTCCAGTACTCTTGCCTGGAAAATCCCATGGACAGAGAAGCCTGGTAGGCTACAGTCCATGGGGTCACAGAGTCAGACACGACTTCACTTTCACTTTCACAGTAGATTAATTTAGTGAACACAACCTTTCAAAGTAATCAAAGTTAATGTCACCAGTAAGGAGTCAAACCAGAATTATGAATTTTCCACTCTGATGCCTTAAGTATTACTGTTAAAAATGTATAGCTGAATTTAATCATAAGGAAAAATCAGACAAAAGTGAATTGATTGGACATTCTATAAAAATAACAGGCCCATATTCTTCAAAACAGTTGAGATCATAAAAGAAAGATGGAGGATTTGCTCCAGATTAAAGGAAGTTAGTGAGATATGACAAAAACAATGTTATTCTTTACAAGAAAAAAAAATTTCTGTAAAAGACATAATTAGGACACTTGCTAAAATTTGAATACAAACTGTAGATTAGGTAATAATATTATATCAGTGTTAAATTTCCTGATTTTGATCAATGTATTGTGGTTAAGTAACCGAAAAATCCTTATTCTTAGGAAATGCATTGAAGTATATATGGTTAACGGAAAAGGCAATGGCAACCCACTTCAGTACTCTTGCCTGGAGAATCCCAGGGACTGGGAGCCTGGTGGGCTGCCGTCTATGCGGTCAAACCAAGTCGGACACAACTGAAGCAACTTAGCCGCAGCAGCAGTAGCAGTATATATGGTTAATGACAAAGGTAATCATGATGGTGTGATTACTCACCTAGAGTCAGATACCAAGGGAACACCTCATGCAAAGATAGGCTCAATAAAGGAAAGAAATGGTATGACCTAACAGATGCAAAAGCCATTAAGAAGAGGTGGCAACAATACACAGAAGAACTGTACAAAAAAGAGCTTCACGACCCAGATAATCTCGATGGTGTGATCACTCACCTAGAGCTAGACATCCTGGAGGTCAAGTCAAGTGGGCCTTAGGAAGCATCACTATGAACAAAGCTAGTGCAGGTGATGGAATTCCAGTTGAGCTATTTCAAATCCTGAAAGATGATGCTGTGAAACTGCTGAAACTCAATATGCCAGTAAATCTGGAAAACTCAGCAGTGGTTATAGGACTGGAAAAGGTCAGTTTTCACTCCAATCCCAAAGAAAGGCAATGCCAAAGAATGCTCAAACTACCGCACAATTGCACTCATCTCACACGCTAGTAAAGTAATGCTCAAAATTCTCCAAGCCAGGCTTCAGCAATACATGAACCGTGAACTTCCAGATGTTCAAGCTGGTTTTAGAAAAGGCAGAGGAACCAGAGATCAAATCGCCAACATCCGCTAGATCACTGAAAAAGCAAGAGAGTTCCAGAAAAACATCTATTTCTGCTTTATTGACTATGCCAAAGCCTTTGACTGTGTGGATCACAATCAACTGTGGAAAATTCTGAAAGAGATGGGAATACCAGACCACCTGATCTGCCTCTTGAGAAATCTGTATGCAGGTCAGGAAACAACAGTTAGAACTGGACATGGAACAAAAGACTGGTTCCAAAAAAGGAAAGGGGTACATCAAGGCTGTATATTGTTACCCTGCTTAATTAATTTATACATCATGAGAAATGCTGGGCTGGATGAAGCACAAGCTGGAATCAAGACTGCTGGGAGAAATAGCAATAACCTCAGATATGCAGATGGTATCACCCTTATGGCAGAAAGTGAAGAAGAACTAAAGAGCCTCTTGATGAAAGTGAAAGAGGAGAGTGAAAAAGTTGGCTTAAAGCTCAACATTCAGAAAACTAAGATCATGCCATCCAGTCCCATCACTTCATGGCAAATAGATGAGGAAATAGTGGAAACAGTGGCTGACTTTATTTTGGGGGGCTCTAAAATCACTGCAGATGGCAATTCCAACCATGAAATTAAAAGACACTTGCTCCTTGGAAGGAAAGTGACCAACCTAGACAGCATATTAAAAAGCAGAGACATGACTTTGCCAACAGAGGTCCATCTAGTCAAGGCTATGGTTTTTCCAGTGGTCATGTATGGATGTGAGAGTTGGACTATAAAGAAGCTGAGCACCGAAGAACTGATGCTTTTGAACTGTGGTGTTAGAGAAGACTCTTGGGAGTCCCTTGGACTGCAAGGAGATCCAATGGGTCCATCCTAAAGGAGATCAGTCCTAAGTGTTCATTGGAAGGACTGATGCTAAAGCTGAAACTCCAATACTCTGGCCACCTGATGCGAAGAGCTGACTCATTGGAAAAGATCCTGATGTTAGCAAAGATTGAAGGCAGGAGGAGAAGGGGACAACAGAGGCTGAGATGGTTGGATGGCATCATCGACTCAGTGGAGATGAGTTTGAGTAGATCCTGGAGTTGGTGATGGACAGGGAGGCCTGGTGTGCTGTGGTCCGTGGGGTTGTGAAGAGTTGGACACAAATGAGCGACTGAACTGAACTGAACTGATATATGGTTAAAGTTGGATGTCTGTAAATTACTCTCAAATGTTTCAGGAAAAAGTATGTGTGGAGGGCAGGAGAGAGAGAAAAGAGTAGCAATGATAAGTACATGGGACAAAATGTTAACAATTAAGTGAATATGAATAAAGAATATGCAGGAATTATCTCTACAATTCTTACATCTTTTCTATAAACGTGAAATTATATCAAAATTAAGTTTTTTTAAGTCAACCCTTCATATTATCATCAGAGGTAAACAAGTCTAGCTCTTTTCAGAGTCAATCTTGTAAGCACTAGGCAGTGTATTAAATACTTTCACACAATATTTCATCTAATCAAGATTCAGGAAGTAAGTTTAAAAACTGCCATACATTCTGCCTGTAAAAGAACTGGGATCTGATGTGATTGTTTGCCATAACATCCTTTTCTTCTTCTGGCTACAAAAGCCCTCTTCTCTTTCCCTTTCCACAGTGGCCAAAGGCCTGCCATGCTCAGGCAATCAGTGTCCCAATCCCTTGACTAAAATGATTCACTCAGTGATGGGCAGATGACCCAAGCTTGTCCAGGACCCTTTCTGCAAGCTGACTACAAGAGGGACTGAGGAAGAGGCACTGTGTCTGCTGACTTTCCTCTTCTTGTAAGTTAAGCCTTGGGCTGCTGGCTGCCATTCATGCTCACCTGGGGAGAGTCTGTCCAAGAGATGGTAAGGATCAGGGGCCTGCTGCCTCTGTGCTTAAAGATCTTCCCCAGGAGCTAGGTAAACCTGAAAACTCCAGCTGTGCGTAAGTAAGTTGTTAGCCTAATGAGTTTCTGTTACTTTGATGAAAGTACTCCTAACTGACACCATAGATAAAGTGTAATACAGATGGAAAGGGCTTCCCAGGTGGCACTAGTAAACAACTCGCCTGCCATTGCAGGAGACATCAGAGACGTGGATTCAATCCCTGGGTCGGGAAGATCCCCTGGAGAAGGGCATGGCAACCCACTCCAGTATTCTTGCCTGGAGAATCCCCATGGACTGGCGGGTTACAGTCCACAGGATCGCAAAGAGTCAGACACGACTGAGGCAACTTAGCACACGTGCACGCACAGACAGAAAACAGTTCACGTTATTTCTAAGAAACAAAAACATGTCCTTAAAAAGTACAAAAATGGTGCTTTTCACTCACCAATAATAAGACTATGATCAAACTACTTTCCACCTCTGTAAGTGAAAATTAGTGTGCGTGCTAAGCTGCTTCAGTCCTGTCTGACTCTTCGCACTGTAGCCTGCCAAGCTCCTCTGTCCATTCATTGGATTCTCCAGGTAAGAACAGTGGAGTGGGTTGCCATGTCCTTCTCCAGGGGATCTTCCCAACCCAGGGATCCAACCTGCATCTCTTACATCTCCTGCATTGGCAGGTGGGTTCTTTACCACTAGTGCCATCTGGGAAGCCCAAATTAGCAGGTACTAGAAAATAAAGATTTTATTTAATAGAGACCTTACTAAATGAATGTGTGTTATACCTCTTTTTAGTGTGGTTATTTTACACAGTTAAACTTTAAGAAATTAGAAACCAAAACTGTTAAAAGCACAACAATATCTGTGAACACAGAAAAAGTAAAGCCCAAGGTTCACACTCAATTTCAGTATATGCCAGTTTAACTCACTTTCTTCTATGACAGTCGGTCTTACAGTCTATACACAGACCAACTGACCACACAGGAAATGGACAAATAACTCAAAACATAAGTTATAATAAGAAGCGGTGTCTTTTAAAAACAAAGATGAGCAAATAATGTTTATTAAAAACTTACCATCAGAACTTGTGAGGACAAAGATTTCTGCTTGAGTTTGTTTCTTTATGCCTAAACTTTTTGGAAACCAATGAAGGTCTATTGGGTAAATATCATCAGGCAGCTTTACTATTTGACTTGTTTCACCGGTTAACAAGTTCCACTTCACGATCTGGTGATCATCACTACATGAATACAGCTCTTCAGCAGTAGTCCAGCCCACACAGCTCACTAATTCTTGATGTGTCACCATATTAAGGAGACATAAAACACACAAAAGTCTTCAGTTTTAACAAACACAATATTTTGCAGATGCAGATTATAAGAACAGTATAAAATAAGGTCAAATGTTTCAAGCTTCAAAACCTACTTTTCCAGTGTAGGACTTTCATATTTTTTCCATAAAAGGAAAGGAAAATAAGCATCTATCAAAACAGTTGTAAGAAGAATGGAAAGCAGGATAAGAAACCCAGGTGCCAAAAGAGAAAAAAACAAAGATTTAATACATGAAAAATTTTAAAATGTGTTACAAAAGATTCTATAAACAAGGCCAAAAGATGCAGAAAGACACCTAACAGATTAAAAGGATGAAAGATCTAATCTGTTGCAGGATAAGTGGGGAGAAAAGGGAAATATGTATTGTTTTATTTACCTGTATCTGTATTGTTATTAGAATAAGCATGTATCATTTTGATAAGTTTTAAAAAATCAACTGCTAAAAGAACACTGAAATATAACAGTTAAATACCTGCTTAAATGACATAATAATTTACCCAGGAAAAAATTTACAGCTTAATAGCTGAAACTAAAATCCTACCAAACTTCCTGACATTAAATTCAGGAAGTAATTCAGTTACAATTTACTGCCCACACAAGGTGATATGGATAAGATATAAACCCTAAAATTCTTACTTTAACCTATATTTTGGTCTCTGATTTATCAAGTAGATTTCTATAAATTGAGGTGCTAAAGTGGCCCTTACTTCCTCCATTAGAACAGGCGCTTACCTAGCAGAGTTGTGTATCCTACAGAAGGAACTTTAGATTGTCTTTTATGAGAGATGCTTTCTCCTGTTTATATATGGATTTCTATATTACCATATCATCCTAGTTGGGTTGTTTGCTCTTTTGTTGTTATTGTATAATCATTTTACTTCCTTCTCTTTTCATCAATGCTTTCTATCCAAGCAATCAATAAACTCTAAGAAAAAAGAAAGAGACTATGTGCCATAATTATTCTGGGATGTTCTAAGTTTTTTTAATACTTCAAAATATGATAGATTAAGCAAATAACCAGAAAGGTAAAAAATGAAATTATAGAAGGGTCTGATGAGTCTGCACAAATAGGTAACAAAGTGGCATTGGAATACTCAGAATTCAAAGTAAAATCTAAACAAAAGAACCTTGATATCACTAGACCATTACTGAAAAAAATTCTTCCAGTATAACTGTCATAGCTTAAACATTGTTAGTTAAAACCTTTATTATACAAAGGGAGAGTGTCTGCTAAAACCTAGAAAGAAAATAAACACACACACTCCAAAAGGAAAAAAACATTAATTTTATCCTTATAAAAACTGATGTAAGTACCCAGCAGACATATGCGAGGTGTCTTCAAACTAGTAAGTCAACTAAAATTATGGGAGACATAAGAGGACTGCTAGAATAAGAAAGTCTAAAAGGATCAGTATTCTTCAGCTTGAAAAGGTAAAAGCAGACACTAGACAGTCAAAATCTATAAGACTGTAAAAAGCATGAACTCCTGAGGGCACACTTTGAAAAAAGAATAAAAGTGATTCCATGAGAAATAAAAGGAATTACATCTTCACTCAAACAGTAAAAAAAAAAAAAAAAAGTAATACAAATTCAAAACATTTGATCAAATGTCTAAAACGCTGCTTTTCTATGGCTGAAGGATCACATTTTTTTTTATTTCAAACCTGTTGAAGATCAACATTTTGTAAGATAAAATAAAAATGAATTACTAGGAAAATGACCTTACATTTGGATGTTGTGACTGTCAAATTGCTACAAAAATTTCTTCCTTCTTACTTTCAATTTCTGTTCTTATCCCTTCACAGGCCTGTAATAAAGTCTGAAGATGATACTTTTAGAAGCACTGGTCTAAATAACTACGAATGAAGGCAAAGGGGCCTACCAATCTTTCTGACATATAATTGGGAGTTCTTGCTGACAAAATACAGGGTCATGCATTTGATAAAATATTTATAATTGCCACATTCACACATGAAATAATAAAGGTCTGACTGCTCAGACTTCCCCAGCTTACCCTCCATTTTATTATGAGCATGAAAAAACAGAACAGAATTCAGTGAAAACATACTAGGTCTTATTAAGAGACAAATTACTTTTTTTTTTTTTTAAAAAAAACCTTCTTTTTAAGATTTTAGACTAAACAAAAACCAACCGTTTTTTATGTACTTAAGTACAGTAGTACTAAAGTAAGAAAAAAGTTAATAAATATTTGAAAGTAAGATTTAGAGCAAATAATTTGCTTTGGAAAAATACCTGCAACATATGACCTCAAATATTTCAGAAATAATTTACAAAACTATCATTAAAGGAATGAAGAAAAAATCCATTCTCCAACTAGACTACAAAAGAAGAAAACTTTTAATAATACTACAATAAGGAGATCACAATAAGGTTTATAAGTATTAAAAGGATATGCTTTGGTTCTTTTAAAAGAGATATCTTCAGTCTCATGTCTCCACCTTCCAGCAAAATTTTTTAAATGCCACCTGATTGAATTCACTGTAAAAATAAAAGGAGGAAAATACAGAATACACATTAAAAACAAATATACATACACAAAAAATTAAAAGCAAACAAAACATCTTAGCACCCTGATGACTGAAGCACTTTCAATCCTGCTGGCATCAAATACATGGAAAGAGGAAGAAAACTAGTCAGTGGACTAATTCAGCCAATGGGTGACTGGAGGGTTTAGGTGGGACTTCTGAGGTTCTCTGCAACCTGCCTAAAACAGTCCTACAAGTACAGAATGTCAGTAAATCTGGCCAGGTAAATAATTTCCAAGGGCTGTCCTGAGGCCTAATCAAAAGATATTTTAAACTATGGGAGCTTCAACTTTAGCATCAGTCCTTCCAATGAATATTAGGACTAATTTCCTTTAGGATGGACTGGTTGGATCTCCTTGCAGTCCAAGGGACTCTCAAGAGTCTTCTCCAACACCACAGTTCAAAAGCATCATTTCTTCTGAGCTCAGCTTTCTTTATAGTCCAATTCTCACATCCATACATGACTACTGGAAAAACCATAGCTTTAACTAGACAGACTTTTGTTGGCAAAGTCATGTCTCTGCTTTTTAATATGCTGTATAGGTTGGTCACAGCTAGTCTTTTAATTTCATGGTGGCAATCACCATCTGCAGTGATTTTGGAGCCCAAAAAAATAAAGTCTCTCACTGTTTCCCCATCTATTTGTCACGAAGTGATGTGACCGGATGCCATGATCTTAGTTTCCTGAATGTTGAGCTTTAAGCCAACTTTTTCACTTGCCTCTTTCACTTCCATCAAGAGGCTCTTTAATTCTTCTTTGCTTTCTGACACAAGGGTGGTATCACCTGTGTATCTGAGGTTACTGATATTTATCCAAGCAATCTTGATTCCAGCTTGTGCTTCATCCAGCCTGGCATTTCACATGATACACTCTGCATAAGTTAAATAAGCAGAGTGACAATATACAGCCTTTCCCAATAATATACTCCTTTCCTGATTTGGACAATATACCCCTTTCCCGATTTGGAACCAGTCTGTTGTTCCATGTGCAATTCTGTTGTTCCTTGACCTGCATACAGATTTCTCAGGAGGCAGGTAAGGTGGTCTGGTATTTCCATTTCTTTCAGAATTTTCCACAGTTTGTTGCAATCCACACAGTCAAGGCTTTGGTGTAGTCAATAAAGCAGAAGTAGATGTTTTCCTGGAACGTTTTTGCTTTCTCGATGATCCAACGGATGTTGGCAATTTGATCTCTGGTTCCTCTGCCTTTTCTAAATCCAGTATATCATGCTTCATGTATTGTTGAAGACTGGCTTGGAGAATTTTGAGCATTACTTTGCTAGTGTGTGAGATGAGTCCAATTGTGCAATAGTTTGAATATTCTTTGGCATTGCCTTTCTTTGGGGTTGGAATGAAAACTGACCTTTTCCAGTGAATGGATATACATTAAAATAAATTCCAAAGGTCTCATCAAAGGCTAAGATACATTTTTATGGGATTTAATTATGGAACCCACATGGGAATACTATGACATCATCAACCTAGATCAAATCTAAGATTTGCATTATATTGGAGGTAAACAGACTGCCCACCAGTTATGGCTGCCATGGTGGCAAAGTGAAAAATAAGCAAGTTATCTA
>NW_011494707.1:1481697-1489508 GCF_000754665.1 Bison bison bison | reverse complement strand
CACTTACTCATAAATTTGTGAGGATGAGTAGAAAGTTGTTGCTGCTGCTGCTGCTGCTAAGTCGCTTCAGTCGTGTCCGACTCTGTGCGACCCCAGAGACGGCAGCCCACCAGACTCCCCCATCCCTGGGATTCTCCAGGCAAGAACACTGGAGTGGGTTGCCATTTCCTTCTCCAATGCATGAAAGTGAAAAGTAAAAGTGAAGTCGCTCAGTCGTGTCCGACTCTCAGCAACCCCATGGACTGCAGCCTTCCAGGGTCCTCCGTCCATGGGATTTTCCAGGCAAGAGTACTGACCATAGAAAAAAATCTGAAGTGTTTTATCCAGTTAATATACAGTTAGGAAGTCAGAAATCTGTCTCCCCGCTCCAGTTCACTTAAGGAGATTTGTGTATAACTTGAAAGTATAATCTGTGTATAGCAGCCAGAGCAAGAAAATAATCTCTCCTAGTCACACTTCTAAGGCTCACTTTTGGTCCTTAGGAGTTTTGGCACCTTTCTTGAAACTACTTCCTCCCTTCTATCAGACCTCCTTTAACTAGAGGGGGGGAAAAAAGTAAAAACATGCTGCTGTTTCACATTCAAACTCATCCAGCTTATAAGGATTTTAAAAGAATAAAGGCAGATAAACTGTTGCTTTTGGAAATGAGAAACAACGTAATAGACAAGAATTCATGTGTGTGAATATACAATTTTAACCAGAAACTTTAAAGATCTTTAGCAAAGGCATGGTGTATCCTACATCAAAATATCTCCAACTGCTGAAATCCATAATAATTAGGAATCATTCCTTACCAAAAGAAATCATTATCCCATATAGATAGTAAAGACAGAATGTTTTTCATGAGAAAGTAATTTGCAACTGTTCAGAAATATAGTGCCAAGGAATCAGAGAAAGAGGAGGGTGGCATCCTAACACTGGGAAGATTCTCTTTTCCTCAGAAAACACTTCTTTGTACATCCTATTGAGCAAAGATCATGTGCATGAAGCATATGTGCATTCTGATGTGAGAATGAATAGAGGAATAAGTGAATAGCTATGGTTTTTCCTGTAGTCATGTATGAATGTGAGAGATGGACCATAAAGAACGCTGAGTGCCAAAGAACTGATGCTTTTGAACTGTGGTGTTGGAGAAGACTCTTGAGAGTCCCTTGGATTGCAAGGAGATCAAACCAGTCAATCCTAAAGGAAATCAATCCTGAATATTCACAGGACGGACTGGTGCTGAAGCTCCAATACTCTGGCCACCTGATGTGAAGAGCTGATCTCATTGGGAAAGACTCTGACTCTGAGAAAGACTGAAGGCAAAAGGAGAAGCGGGCAGCAGAGGATGAGATGGTAAGATAGCATCACCGACTCAATGGACATGAATTTGAGTAAACTCAGGGAGATAGTGGACAGGGAAGTAAGGTATGCTGCAGTCCATGGGAGCCGCAAGAGTAGGACACAACTTAGCTAATGAACAACAACAACAAATTAGAGCACAGCCAATTCAGGGAAGTACAAAGCTGCCTGTGGGGTGCAGTGGGGTGTCTTTAGCTGTCCAAAGGGATTGATGACCAAGGATCTGACTAGTCAGTGGTAAGTGGCATGGGAGGCGAAATAACAGAAAATCTCTAGAGTATCAAATAATCTATTTTGCAACATTATACAGGAAGCAGACAGGAGCAACTATGCTTCTGCTACTAAAAATCATTTATAATTGTCTTTGATCTAGCATGAGTCAACATTCGTGGGGCTAAAGAGGAAAAACTGTCCCCAGGAAATCCTGATCACCAAACTACCAAAACGTACTCCAAATGTGGCCACTTCTCAGTACGTCTAACATAAGTCTAAGCCATCATCATCCTCAAGTACTGTCACAGCTCCAAAACTAATTTTCCTGATCCTACATTTATCCTTCAATTTCTGCTAAATACAGTAGCTAGTAATGCTGCTAAAGCTAAGTCAGATCATAAGGCCAGTATGGCCAATACAGAGTGAGTGAAGAGGATGGCAATAAACTGGGGAAGAAGAGGGAGGGACACAGATCACATAAAGGTTGGAAAACCACAATAAAAGTTTCTCTTTTTTCTTCTGAATAAACAGATAAGCCAGTGAAATGATGTTATCTGATATACAGTTTTAAAATATCACTATGGATGACACTACAGATGGTATAACAAGAAAAAAAAAGCAAAAATGAACAAGACTGGAAGCAAAGAGGTCAGTTAGGATTTCAATAACCCAGGAGAGAACGAAAAGTGGATTGAAGAGGAAGGCAGTAGGGGTACAAATGATATGAATGAGTCATATTCTGAATATATTTTGAAATAAAATTCTACAGGATTTGTTGATGAATTTTGTTTAAGAGAAAGAGGAACCAAAATGACTCAAGTTTCAACAGGCACAATGGAGTTGCCATTTCCTGAAATGAAAAAGACTAATGGAAAGTTATGACCAACCTAGACAGCATATTAAAAAGCAGAGACATGACTTTGCCAACAAAGGTCCCTCTAGTTAAGGCTATGGTTTTTCCAGTAGTCATGTATGGATGTGAAAGTTGGACTATAAAGAAAGCTGAGCTCAGAAGAAATGATGCTTTTGAACTGTGGTGTTGGAGAAGACTCTTGAGAGTCCCTTGGACTGCAAGGAGATCCAACCAGTCCATCCTAAAGGAGATTAGTCCTGGGTGTTCATTGGAAGGACTGATGTCTAAGGTTAAACTCCAATATTTTGGCCACCTTATGCGAAGAGCTGACTCATTTGAAAAGACCCTGATGTTGGGAAAGACTGAAGGCAGGAGAAGAGGATGACAGAGGATGAGATGGTTAGATGGCATCACTGACTCATCACTGACTCACTGACATGAGTTTGGGTAGACTCCAGGAGTCAGTGATGGACAGGGAGGCCTGGCATGCTGCGGTTCATGGGGTCCCAAAGAGTCCGACACAACTGAGTGACTGAACTGAACTGAATGGAGGAACAGGTTGGAAGGGATATAAAATTTCTGTTTTGGGTTGGCTAACTTTAAGGTGACTTTAGATATCTGAATGACGAATTCAAGGAGAAATTAGATATACAAGTCTGGAGTTAAGAGAGAGGGCACAGCTGGAGATATCATTGAGACCTCAGTTTGAGGGTTATCAGTACAAAGGTTACATTCAAAGCCATGGGATGGGACTACCCAGCAGAACTTGAACAGGTGGTAGCTTCAACAGCCTAGAAGTCCTACTGAAGTCTGAAGAACTGTCAGCATTAAGATTCTAGAGGAAGTAAGCTAGAGAAAAACAAGTGGAGACAGACAATAAGATACTTAAAACAGATTTTGGGAAAGTATAGATATTGTTAATGATGAGGTAGGTAAAGACTGTCAAAGTGGGTGGCCAAGGTCTTGATTTGGGGATGTTAAATCACTGCAAATAATGACAAGAATAGTGGTGGAGATAGACACAGTACCCAGATGCTAAAATACTATTCATTGAATGAAGAAAAAACAGCAAAGAGATCTGTAGATGTTTGCAAAAAGGCAAAGAAGAGTATGGTTTGATCTCGTAAGACTTGTCTCAAAGGGACAAGAGGAAAGAGAAACACAATCAATTGTGCAGAACCCTAAGGAGAAACAAGGTCCTTTGACACATGGAGGTTTGAAATGCAAAACTGCCTCCATCTGAAACAGCCAAGAGGAAAGTAGTTTCCTTAGGAAACAACCAGATTTAAATTAGAGTAAGAAGTTAAAAGACAAAACTATAACGTTTACTCCAAAACACTGAGAACATAGATTTGGTCAGTGACATACTGTGAGTTCCAAAAGGTAGAGTGGTAGGATTTAGATGGGGAAGAGCTAAGTTTAGGACAGATGGTGGGAAATGGAAAAAAAGAGCCAGCTGTCCTTCTTCATTCTTCCCTGCCTCTGTGGTAGAAGAATCTAAATTTTTGCTGCATTCCTAGCCATACAAAATAAAGATTATGTTTTCTTAACTGCCCTCAAAACTGGGTGGAGCCACATAGGACATCAACAATTCTTAAACCCAATGGGGATATTACAAAATCATCAACCTCATGGCCCAATCTGGGATTTATATCTTGTGGTGGGGGCAACAGATTAACACTACCCAACAGTAATGGTTACCCACAGTGACAATATGAAAAATGAATGAATTACCTCTTATAAAAGCAATATAAATCAATATAATTGGCAAATAAAAACTTGGAAAATAATAACATGCTCCCTGCCATGCATCAAGACATATATAATGCAGCAATAAAACAGAAGGAACCAAGATTCTTGACCTTATAGCGAGTCCTACCAGTCCTATCTAAACTTTAAGTGATAGAAAATAAAGTTGTATCATGTTTAAGTTAGTGTCATCAATAGTTAAACTTAATAGTGAACTAATGCAGGGGATTAATAGTCTTGAATGTGGAAACTGAGGTAAACAGGGATGTAATGAATGATCAAATAGTCCCCATGGTCGAATAAAGGAAAGCGGATAATCAGTTTAAATTGCCTTCTTCCTGGAATGGTTTTCTTAGGAGGTTTGTGGTGCTGAGGAAAAGTTCCGTAAGAGAGAAAAGGGAAGTCTTGCTAGAAGCACATGTAACTCTGCCCGAATTTCCAGCTCTAAGACTACAGGCTTCAATATTAACTCTTCTTTCTCCAGAGTCCTAATAGACACATGATTTCTCTGACCTCATCTCCTGTTTCCTCTCTTTTCACTCAAACTGCTCCAGTCACACTAGCCTCTATGTTTTTCTTCTTACATACCATGTAAGAAGTCTGTTTTGGGGCAAAGGAGAAGAAACCAGTGGACAGGGATCAATTGGCAATACAACAGAAACAGAAGATAACTAAGACAGCATGGTCCCAAGAAGTCATCTGATCAAGGACACTGATAATGGAGCACTTCCATTTGTAGACTGACAGTTCACAAAAACATAAATAAGGATGGTCAGTGGGCAATCAAAAACATGAAACAAGGCACAGCCTTAATTTTAATTAAAGAAATGAAAATGAAAAAAACTGGATGCCATTTCCTGTTGTCAAAGTGACCAAATACAAAACACCCAGAACTCAGCACTGACATACAGAAACATAGTCACATACATTAGTGAAGAACAAAAATTGGTAATAATGGTTATTGATTATTTTTTTGCCCCACCCCTCAACACTTTTGATTTCCTTCTCCAGCTCTGGGGAATCTCCTACCTTACAAATAAAAAATTATTTCCTCTGTAGCCATCCTTATAGCTAGGACACAGGCAAATCACCTAGGTTTTGCCAATCTAACACATCTATGCCATATTTTGAGTTAGAAGATACTGATTTGAAGTAGGTATATAAAAGGAATTTACCCTGAGAAGAATTTCTAGTCATAGGATTTTGTCATGTATCAGTACATGGATGGAGGAGCCTGGAAGACTGCATGCAGTCCATGGGCTCGCTGAGGGTCGGACACGACTGAGCGACTTCACTTTCACTTTTCACTTTCATGCATTGGAGAAGGAAATGGCAACCCACTCCAGTGTTCTTGCCTGGAGAATCCCAGGGACGGGGGAGCCTGGTGGGCTGCCGTCTATGGGGTCGCACAGAGTCAGACACGACTGAATCGACTTAGCAGAAGCAGCAGCAGTACCTGTAAATGTATACCAAGAGACATATACAAACTGTACAAGCTTGTTTATTACAGAATTCTATACAGTACTATCAAAACCCAGAAATTTAAATATTCATCAGAGATTATACACTCATATTCCAGATACATGTGTTTTTAATGTGGAATAGAATTAAGAATTAATGTTAAGAATTAGACTTAATATTATGCTAAATGAAAGCAGTCATAAAAGGGCAGATACTATGTAACTCCCCTTATATGAAATACCTAAAGTAGTCAAATACAGAGATACAAAAAGTAGAATGGTGATTACCTGGCAGGAAGGGGAAATGAGGATAGAGATTCAGTTCTGCAAGAGGAAAAGAGTCCTGTGGATGGATGGAGGTGAAAGTAGTACAACAATATGAATGTATATAATGCCACTGAATGGTACACTTTTAAAAGGCAAGATAGTTTACAAAAAAAAAAAGAAAGAAAATTCGATTTAAGAAAGAAAACTAAAAGGTAAAAGCACTAAGAAAATGAGAAAAATTTTAGGAGGGAAAGAGAGAAGGTATGACTTGTCAACAAGAATATACATATAGATAAAACATAGCAGAGAGCCTCAGAAGTGAATAAGAATATGAAGGACAGATAACAAATGCAAGCATTAGATCACAACTTTGTTTCCAACAGGTTCTGTTTGGGTCATCTGCACACTAGCTAACCCATGGGTATTGATAGTAACAGTTGAAATTAATGGTTTGCTGACGATTACCCAAGGCTCTGTTTTTAAAAGTACAATTCTTATCAACAGTTTTCTAAATTGATACCTCTGATTAGACTCTTAAGTCTCTTTTCCAGTAAAGACAGGAGTGAAAGAGAAGCAGATCTTTACTCAGATTGGTTCCATCATAGAACCACATGTAGACTAGAGCTGGGATCTCTTATATAACAGGGAAGGCAGAGGAAGATGAACCATTTCCAGGGACCGATTCAAACACCTAATAAACAATGGGAACAGGCTTGGCAGTATAGTTCAATTACTAAAGACCTCCAACCCCCACCCTATTCCAACTCTTGTATGTATTTGAAGTGTATGTATTGGGGCTTCCCAGGTATGTATAAGGAGTGGTATTCACATTTCCTTGCAATTCTAGCTCTAAGTAGAGCTAGCTATACTTTAATCTTATTCATATTGGTTATATTTATAATCCAGGATGGCCGAATAACTTTGAGCCAATAAACCATGTGACTCACAAAATTAAAAATAAGCAGTCATCTTTAATTCATCCTTTTAATTCAACTAGCTGAGAAAAAATCACATTCAACTGACAAACTAGAATGCTGTACAGCTATTTAAAAAATGAGATGAATCTATATGTATTGATACAAAAAGATGTCTATAATATCTTAAATTACAAAAATAAACTATACAGCAGTATTATGTAACTCAATCTCTTTTGTGATAAAAAAAAATACGAGGGGAGGAGATATATACTCAAGTTAGTCGATACTAAAATGTTTTTCTCAAAAGATGTGCAAGACACTTAATGGAGGCTTTGTAAGGGTAGAGACACTGGTGAGAAAAGGGAAGCTTTTAATCCTCATTTCATACTATTCTATACTGTTTGAAGTTATCAAGTTCATAATATTTTATCCATACATTTATAGTTTTAACATAGGAATATCTGAATGATATGTTCATGGCTTAGTTTTGCTTTTTTCTTTAAGCATTTCTGCATTAAAAAAAAATAAATGTTATTTTACATAAGATTCACTATTCCCATTCTCTTTGCAATTTCTACTGCATTTGACACACTTCTTACTGAAACCTTCACTCTGTGATCTTCCAAACACTGTACTTTGTTTTTTTCTATATACAAAATGAGGCTAATAATACCTACCTCACAGGTTGGTTATGATGTTAAATGAGATAGAGTAGACATGAGATTGGGGCGGGGGGGGGAAGATATCTTACAAATGTCCAGTAGATTGCCTGAAACATAGGAAGAACTTAACTATTTGCTATTTGTAGTGAAAACTGGTGTTTCATTCAGTTCAGTTCAGTCACTCAGTCGTGTCCGACTCTTTGCGACCCCCTGAATTGCAGCACGCCAGGCCTCCCTGTCCATCACCAACTCCCGGAGTTCACTCAGACTCAAGTCCATCGAGTCAGTGATGCCATCCAGCCATCTCATCCTCTGTTGTCCCCTTCTCCTCCTGCCCTCAATCCCT
>NW_011494707.1:1475613-1481597 GCF_000754665.1 Bison bison bison | reverse complement strand
CATCACAGTCTTTTCCAATGAGTCAACTCTTCGCATGAGGTGGCCAAAGTACTGCAGTTTCAGCTTTAGCATCATTCCTTCCAAAGAAATCCCAGGGCTGATCTCCTTCAGAATGGACTGGTTGGATCTCCTTGCAGTCCAAGGGACTCTCAAGAGTCTTCTCCAACACCACAGTTCAAAAGCATCAATTCTTCAGTGCTCAGCTTTCTTCACAGTCCAACTCTCACATCCACACATGACCACTGGAAAAACCATAGCCTTGACTAGACGAACCTTTGTTGGCAAAGTAATGTCTCTGCTTTTGAATACGCTATCTAGGTTGGTCAAAACTTTCCTTCTAAGGAGTAAGCGCCTTTTAATTTCATGGCTGCAGTCCCCATCTGCACTGATTTTGGAGCCCAAAGAAATAAAGTCTGACACTGTTTCCACTGTTTCCCCATCTATTTGCCATGAAGTGATGGGACCAGATGCCATGATCTTCGTTTTCTGAATGCTGAGTTTTAAGCCAACTTTTTCACTCTCCTCTTTCACTTTCATCAAGCAGCTTTTTAGTTCCTCTTCACTTTCTGCAATAAGGGTGGTATCATCTGCATATCTGAGGTTATTGATATTTCTCCCGGCAATCTTGATTCTAGCTTGTGCTTCTTCCAGCCCAGTGTTTCTCATGATGTACTCTGCATGCATAAGTTAAATAAGCAGAGTGACAATATACAGCCTTGACGTACTCCTTTTCCTATTTGGAACCAGTCTGTTATTCCATGTCCAGTTCTAACTGTTGCTTCCTGACCTGCATACAAATTTCTCAAGAGGCATATCAGGTGGCCTGGTATTCCCATCTCTTTCAGAATTGTCCACAGTTGATTGTGATCCACACAGTCAAAGGCTTTGGCATAGTCAATAAAACAGAAATAGATGTTTTTCTGGAACTCTCTTGCTTTTTCCATGATCCAGTGGATGTTGGCAATTTGATCTCTGGTTCCTCTGCCTTTTCTAAAACCAGCTTGAACATCTGGAAGTTCACGGTTCACATATTGCTGAAGCCTGGCTTGGAGAATTTTGAGCATTACTTTACTAGCGTGTGAGATGAGTGCAATTGTGCGGTAGTTTGAGCATTCTTTGGCATTGTCTTTCTTAGAGATTGGAATGAAAACCGACCTTTTCCAGTCCTGTGGCCACTGATGAGTTTCCGAAATTTGCTGGCATATTGAGTGCAGCACTTTCACAGCATCATCTTTTACGATTTGAAATAGCTCAACTGGAATTCCATCACCTCCACTAGCTTTGTTCATAGTGATGCTTTCTAAGGCCCACGTGACTTCACATTGCAGGATGTCTGGCTCTAGGTGAGTGATCACACCATCGTGATTATCTTGGTCGAGAAGATCTTTTTTGTACAGTTCTTCTGTGGATTATTGCCATCTCTTCTTAATATCTTCTGCTTCTGTTAGGTCCATACCATTTCTGTCCTTTATTGAGCCCATCTTTGCATGCAATGTCCCTTGGTATCTCTAATTTTCTTGAAGAGATCTCTAGTCTTTCCCATTCTGTTGTTTTCCTCTATTTCTTTGCATTGATTGCTGAAGAACGCTTTATCTCTTCTTGCTATTCTTTGGAACTCTACATTCAGATATTTATCTTTCCTTTTCTCCTTTGCTTTTCACTTCTCTTCTTTTCACAGCTATTTGTAAGGCCTCCCCAGACAGCCATTTTGCTTTTTTGCATTTCTTTTCCTTGGGGATGGTCTTGATCCCTGTCTCCTGTACAATGTCACGAACCTCAGTCCATAGTTTATCAAGCACTCTATCAGATCTAGTCCCTTAAATCTATTTCTCACTTCCACTGTATAATCATAAGGGATTTGATTTAGGTCATACCAAAATGGTCTAGTGGTTTTCCCTACTTTCTTTAAGTCTGAATTTGGCAATAAGGAGTTCATGATCTGAGCCACAGTCAGCGCCTGGTCTTGTTTTTGTTGACTGTATAGAGCTTCTCCATCTTTGGCTGCAAAGAATATAATCAATCTGATTTCAGTGTTGACCATCTGTCCATGTGTAGAGTCTTTTCTTGTGTTGTTCGAAGAGGGTGTTTGCTATTACCAGTATATTTTCTTGGCAAAACTCTATTAGTCTTTGTCCTGCTTCATTCTGTATTCCAAGGCCAAACTTGCCTGTTACTCCACGTGTTTCTTGACTTCCTACTTTTGCATTCCAGTCCCCTATAATGAAAAGGACATCTTTTTTGGTGTTAGTTCTAAAAGGTCTTGTAAGTCTTCATAGAACCGTTCAACTTCAGCTTCTTCAGCATTACTGGTTGGGGCACAGACTTGGATTACTGTGATACTGAATGGTTTGCCTTGGAAACGAACACAGATCATTCTGTCGTTTTTAAGATTGCATCCAAGTACTGCATTTTGGACTCTTTTGTTGACCATGATGGCTACTCCATTTCTTCTGAGGGATTCCTGCCCACAGGAGTAGATATAATGGTCATCTGAGTTAAATTCACCCATTTCAGTCCATTTTAGTTTGCTGATTCCTAGAATGTCGACACTCGCTCTTGCCATCTCTTGTTTGACCACTTCCAACTTGCCTTGATTCATGGACCTGACATTCCAGGCTCCTATGCAATATTGCTCTTTACAGCATTGGACCTTGCTTCTATCACCAGTCACATCCACAACTGGGTACTGTTTTTGCTTTGGCTCCATCCCTTCATTCTTTCTGGAGTTATTTCTCCACTGATCTCCAGTAGCATATTGGACACCTACTGACCTGGGGAGTTCCTCTTTCAGTATCCTATCATTTTGCCTTTTCATACTGTTCATGGGGTTCTCAAGGCAAGAATACTGAAGTGGTTTGGCATTCCCTTCTCCAGTGGATCACATTCTGTCAGACTCTCCACCATGACCCGCCCGTCTTGGGTGGCCCCACGGGCATGGCTTAGTTTCATTGAGTTAGAAAGGGTGTTTCATCACCCTTCATATATTCACTCTGTTCTGAGCTACAAAGAATTTCTTCTTGGAATACCACTTACTCCCTCTTAGCCCATATGGCTGAAGTGGAGTCAGCATGAGACCTAGGCTTAAGTCAATTAGAGCTTTCCAAAGGAAACTTTTATTGAAGTAAAAGATAGGGAAGAAAAACTCTCTTTAACTTTCCAGGTCTTCAAGTTTAGATTCAAGGCAAGAGTTACTATAACTATCTTACCACACCAAGGGGAGAGCATGGTGGTGTTAGAGGCCACTATGTGAGGTCTGAGAATAATGCCAAGACATGGGAACATAAAGCAGAGCAAAGAAACACAGTCCTAGTTCTTTCTTTGAATATGGAATCCAGTTATACTCACCTAACTTCTTGCTTACGGAAGCTATTTTTTTTCCTCAAGACAATTTGGATTCGGTCTTCTGTCACATATTATTATATGATGACAAAATTTAACTATGCACTTAAAGAACTGCAGATGTTAATTTTAATTCTATTCCAATTTTTCCCCTTGAACTTATTTATTCCCATGGGGTACAACTTTTTAAAATACAAAAAGTAGGGTTCTCTTCTCGAACTGCCTGAAATTATAGATAATGGCTGTTAGTAGATGATTTTGGACCAGAAAGATGAGACTTGGTTATACTTTCCAAGGTGGTTTTAACTTGAGTCCATCCCAACAGAACCAGCTCCTTTTTATGCAAAGTACTAGTAAGGATCAATCAAGAGGGAGTAAGTCTACCTCTCGTGACCCTAATCTCTTCTCAGATCACTTCTTCACTTATTCTGAGTGTCCTACTTTCACTCTAGATTTGTCTCCACTATAGCTGTTGGTTATCAATGTCTGTTCTACATTATCAATCTGAGTTAAGCCTGTTTAAAAAGTATTTATTCTGTTTAAAAAGTATTTATGGTTAGGTTCAACTAAATCTAAAGCTATTGGTCACTTTATTGACTTTCTGAAATTACATTTCTGATCAGTCACTAAGACCAAACATTATTTACAACAACCATCAAAGGTAGTAAAACTAAGATTTATTTCTGACTTATCTTTCTTATCCCCTCATCACTAATCCAGAGATTCACAAAGAATACTATCTAACTTTAAGAGCTCAGACTATTAACTGTTAAATGTGTCCAGATTTTTACCATTCTACTGCATAGGCACCTCTTACCTCCTACATGGAAAAGTGGACAGTAACAATCTAAGCCATGCTTGATCTCAGTCTCTTTCTCTTTTCACACATCCCACATAACTGTTAACTTTTTTTAACCAAGTCACTCCATAGCTCAAAATTTTTCTAATATTTTGAAGATTTATCAATCTAATATCCTTGACCTGGTTTTCAAGACTCTTCACAAACTAACCTTCTTCTAACTTGACATCCCATTATTCAACCTTAGCATATACCCTAACAAGGTCTATGTTATAAACACAGCAATATCAAATGCATGCAGTGTGTATGTTAGATGAACAATCATAAACAATCCTATGCGGTAGGTATTATATGCTGGTTTCATAATAAACAGAGTTTGACAAACTGAGTACATTGTCTAAGTAGGTAGCTTTAAAAAAATGATGAGACTTGGGATTCTGTTATCTGTTACATCCTTCTCCTACATGGTGCTCTGTCTCCCATATACATTACTCAATTTGGTCTAGTCTTTGCTTTTTTTTAGGGTTAATATCTCTCCAACTTGGGTTTAGTAGTGTTTGACTTGAAAATCCAAAAGATTCCACATGATTTCAAACAGAACTGATGTACATGTTCTGGTACAGCTACCAACCAAATTTTTCATTGAGCTTTACTGTCTGTAGTTTGTCTTATGAAAATAATTTTTTTCAACTACAAATAAAAAAAGTGTATTACAATACTGAGTCAATGTTTATTCAAATCACTTTAGTCTCTCAACCTCACGGAATTCTTACACTTGAGGGGAGTGTCTTCCACACCTTCAACTCTTGAGAATCACTGAACCTTAACATGATGCTCCTCAGGGGAAGAATCATACTTTCTTACTTAGAATGACAATGTAAATTCACTCAATAAAGATTTATTGGGGCCTCAGTATGCCAAGTCCTAAGTATGCAAAAGTTAAAAGGGGGAATAAAAGAGGTTCCCAGTTCTCAGTCAAGTACTTAAGAGTCTCTGAATAAATGTTTGTTGGACGTATTCAGATCAATTAATGGTTAACAGTGCGATGGGATAGGACCAAGTTTAAGAATCTGATCAAAGTCCTGGAAAAACTAACTCCCCAGAAAAATTCACAAGCACACAGAATTCTGTACTCAATTCCGGGGGCGGGTGGGGGCTGGGGTAGTGGAGAAGTAGTATGAACTTCTCTGAACCCCAATCACCTACTACCAGATCCACAAACTCTTAGTTAAAAATCCATTAACAAAACTAAATTATCTGGGAACAGGAATACTTGCTCAATAATCCTGATTATGCCCGAGAGTGCAGTGTATACAGAAGCTACTTAAGAAATATCTGCTGATCAATAATTTCCCCATAACCAGACGACACCAGCAAATCGTTTCTTCCATTACAGAGTCTTCCAGTCGAATGATTTTAAAAACTCAAAACCCCTTTTCACTAGTGACATTAATGACCTAATACCAATAACTCGAAATCATTATTTGCTATTCCCTACACGATCATTCACCAATCCAGATCTTCTCTCCTCCGTGTTGCCCCTCTGCTCCCTCCAAATTCAGGGCTTCCTCCTTCGCATCCCAAAAGCTAAGTCCAGAGCGCCCAGTGAGACGGGAAATAACCGATGCTCCACGCCGCACACACTGTCAAAGCAGGGAAGGTGAATCCAGTAAAGGCCACAACTTCCAAATCCTTTCCTCAACTCTCGCTTGGAAGTAAACAGACTTACCTTAAGTTCCAGGAAAGAGGGGTCGATCTTTCTCACAGAACTGAGACCAGTTACCAAGAAGCAGCGGACCGCCCTGTCACCATAGCGACTTCTCAGAGCTAAGCTGACTCCCTCTTC
>NW_011494707.1:1424213-1475513 GCF_000754665.1 Bison bison bison | reverse complement strand
GACTCCCTCTTCGCGCGATACTTCCCCTCAGAGCGTCACCCGAGCGGGCCTGAGACCCCGCCCCACAGTGGGCACGCCCTCTTCTAAAGGGACGTTATTGGACGACTGATCCTTGACTTAAACTGTAGGGCGAATTCCACTTATCTTTCTCAAAATTCGCAAGTTTAAAAAAAAAATTTATAAAAGTGCTATTGCCGTAGGGCCACGGAAAACATTGTTTCGCTTTTTTCACCTAGTAGAAAACGTTCCCTGCAGCTCGGGTCCCGCCAGGAGTTCGCGCATGCGCGTAAGGTATCAGAAGATGGCGATAATCGCCGCATTTTTTTCAAATTAGTGGTTCCCAGAAAGCATTGCGCGCGTTTGTAACGAATTTCCGTTCGAGTTTGTATTTTAGGCGCCATTTTCGAGTGAAGGACCCGGAGCCGAAACACCGGTAGGAACCGGGGGGCCTATACAACCGTTTCCAGCCTCGGTCTGAGTGGACTATCCTGCAGGTAAAGTACGTCTTTTCCTGATCGGTTGTCACACTCTCACTTCCTGCCCGGTCCGCAGGCGCCTGGAAAGAGGCCTTGGGCTGGAGCAGCCGAAGTCTAGGCTGAGGCTGCCTCGGGGAGATTTCGCTCGCTGTCACCCCTCCCCCCTCAGTCGCTCCCCGGCGGTCGAAGCTCCCGCGCGCTTCTCCCGGGCGCCACTTCTCTGAGCTACTTAAGCGTCGATGGTGGGATTGGGGCCGCGGGGCTGGGGGCCCTCTCAGCCCTCGCGGACCTTTTCTTAGAAATCTTGGTCGGACTACGGCGTCGCCCCCTGTCCCGGCCCGCTACCCGTTTCTCTTCTCCCGAGGGACTAACCACTAGCTCTGAGCCCTTACTGGTGGCCTTTCGTAGTTTATTGTCCAGCGGGATTCGCCGCGGACCTCAGGGACAAACCCCTGCCACCCCAAGGTGATGGAAGCGGAGTTGGCGCTGCCGGCTTCCGATTTGAAAATCGCGAGCGGTCGACCCCAGCCGCCGGTCCCCGGCCGGCGAGTAGAAGGAGACCTCAAAGCCCCCGAGCCGCCAGCCGCGCCAAGGGCTATGGCGGGGAGAGGAAGGTGGGCGGCGAACCGCCTCTTCGTTCCCGACTGCTCTGCCAAGAGTTGAGAACCCCTCAAACCTAAACCTAGTACGGACTCGGAGACAAGAATCTGTGCGCTTTGATCCCCAGCCCCGAGAGTGTGGGAATGTCCGTAAATGTCGGCGTGCGGGATATAACTTCGTTTAGAAATGACGTTACAGTATTCTCACACATTTACACTGTGGGCGGAGGAGGGGGACATTAAAAAAATAAAAAGAACCTAAGCAGTTGCTCTCTTTGCTGGCTCCGCAAAGCACGTCTAGGAACTTGCTTAGAACTTGAGAGAGCGAATCCCGCCTTCCTGGCACTTGAGTTTTTTGTGCCTTCTTTCCCGAGGACTCGCTGGCGTTGCTCGGGGTTTTTAAACGGAGCCCTAGAAAATGGGTGGACAAAGTTTTACCCGAGTGGGACGGGTGGCGGGCCGGCGGGGAACTTGACGGCACGGCCGGCCGCCCGCGGGCTGACTTGCTCCCGGCTTTCCCTCGGCTCCAGCGACCATGCCCCGTAAAGGCACCCAGCCCTCCACTGCCCATCGCAGAGAGGAAGGGCCGCCGCGGTCCCCGGACGGCACCAGCAGCGACGCGGAGCCGGATCCGCCGCCCGGCCGCGCGAGGAGCCAGGCGCTGGCCACCGCAGGTGAGTAGCCCTTCGCGACGCCGAGGGCAAGCGCGTGGAGACCCGGCACCCACCCCGGGACGGTTGGTATTCCAGGGCGCGGACGAAAAGGGCTGCGGGGTTGACACCCGAAGGTCAAGAAAGCGATTTTCACAGATTCGACAGTGTGAAATTTCGGTTAACGGTGCTGGAGGGATGGGGGCTAGTAAATAGCTAAAATTCTGAACTTCTGTTCATTGTCTTATGTTTCCGCGGAAATCGACACGGTCAGCCAGAGTGGACTTTTTTCAGTGTCAGCGTGACTATTTGTTAATATGATGAAAAGTTGCTTGATCGTACAACTTCACCTCGGTGATCTTAAATTGCAAAGAGAAGATAATTTGCACCTACGCCCGCACTCGCCGTGGGTTTTGTGAGTCCAGGAATTGAGTGACATGAAACCCCTGTAACTGTCACGGGAGCTCGCCAGTGTCCAAAGTTAGGGTTCCAGATGCTTAACAGATACTGAGAGTTGAATCTAGAGCTGTAGGATTTGACCACCTGTTTAGGCAGGGACTCAAGTGATTGTGGATTTTCCAGATTTGCATTACGATGTAGTGTATTGACTCCTAAAAGGTGTATTTCTATAGAATTTTGTGACTGATGGCATCTCTTTCAAAAATTTTCTTTTGTCATAAGACAAAGCCTAAAGACTGTTATCCTTTGTGAATGTAAGATAATACTGTATTTGAGTGAAAAATAGAGATTCCTAGGTTTCATAAATGACATCTCCAAAGATTAGCAGGCTAACAAATTGCACTGATGCAGGCTTCCCCTCTCCCCCTTTTTTTCCTTTCCTTTGACTGACTTAGAAACTCCAAGTGAGGAAATTGATAATAGAAGTTTAGAAGAGATTTTGAATAGCATCCCTCCTCCCCCACCTCCTGCAATGACCAATGAACCTGGAGCTCCTCGTCTTATGATAACTCATATTGTGAACCAGAACTTCAAATCTTACGCTGGGGAAAAAATTCTGGGACCTTTCCATAAGGTATTTGACCATTTTTAAATAGCTGTTGTAAGGTAATGCATCTTTATTACAAACTGTTTCAGTTTTGTAGTTATTGTATATCCTGATTGAGAAATACATGGTGTAGTTTCTATGCTTTTAACTACTGAAATTGGCTTTTGTTTATCTGATTATCTTTTGGTACCTTTCTTTATAAAGTTCTCCTCACTGAATAGGATTTGGGTTTTATGTTTGAAAAGAATATTTTCTTTTTAACTGTAAGAATGAATTTTGTAAAAAGTCTGAGTCAAAATTAGAACATGATCTTATTTAAAGTGTTGAAACTTGTAACATACAAGACATGATCTATGAAAACTATCTTCTAGCTGCAAAAGCTTTTTAAATACTTCTAGTTTTGCTGCAAGTTAAATCATTTTAAATTGAAACCAGTAGTATAACCTTTTTAACTTTTTTTTTTTCCTGTTCTTTTTATGCAGCGATTTTCCTGTATTATTGGGCCAAATGGCAGTGGCAAATCCAATGTTATTGATTCTATGCTTTTTGTGTTTGGCTATCGAGCACAAAAAATAAGATCTAAAAAACTCTCAGTTCTAATACACAATTCTGATGAACATAAGGATATTCAGAGTTGCACTGTAGCTGTTCATTTTCAAAAGATAATTGATAAGGTAAGGGGTTTTGTTTAGTTATTTGCATCTTCCAAGTAAGGAAGACAGAATTTCAGTGCATTACACATTTTATTATTTTGGGCTTAAATTAGCTTGTAAAAATTAGTATATGGTTAAAGCAGAACCAATATTGATTTCATTGCCTCCGTGATCATATTTTCTTTTTGAGGTGTGATGGTGGCTGTTAAACTTAAAATATTAAAATTTAGTTAGGGAAATGAATTATAAGTAGCTCATAATAATACCTTTTGAGCAGTTCTAGTATCTTGAGTGCCAATTTTGCATTCTTTTATTATAAATTTTGGATTTGTTTTTATAAAGTTACGTTTTCATTGCTTTCAGATAAGTTACCTAAACTTGAAAATGTAAGTTGACTAATTTTACCATCTCCGTTATTTCAATTCACGTTAAAGTTAGTAGGAATCTGTATGTGTGATATGAAAGAACTTTGCTTTCGTATCAGCTACCCTTTCAAAACAGCAGAAGGATAAGCTAACTTTTTTTTTTTTCTCTCTAAAAGGAGACAGACATAAAATGCCTATTTGGGTTATTTACATGGCTTTGTTGATACTGGGGTTTTTTCTCTTCTGTTTGGGAATTCCTAGTTCAAAACTGGCTGGAACCTAAAAATGTAGAAAACTAATTACATAACGAAATGAGGATGTGATTTGGCCTCTAAGTCTTGTTTTTAACTTTAATGTAAAGAGCTTTAAATAAATCTACGTGGTGGTATAAATTTTAATTTTGTTTCTTAGTGCTTTTCTGTTATACAGTTTGGGTTGGAAAGTAGATAGCCAGTAAATCAGATTTGATTTTTTAGCTTATTAATTACACTTGATTTGTGTGAAGTTTAAAAGTCATGGTTTCAAAATGACATAGTTTTTAAAGGAAAGCAAGTTTTAATGTTAAAGCAGATTTGCCCTTCATTTCTTTTTGTTTGATTAAAAAACAGGGGAATATAGTTGTCAGTTCTTTGCAGTTCTTTTTACCTTTAATTGATGGCTTATTTTTCACCACCACCACCCCCCAAAAATTAATCTGTATCACCGCACTACCATCCCCTCCCTTTTTCCTTGAATCATCCCTTGCAGCTTTTTTTAATGAACTAATGTACTCTATCAAGGTGGTTTAATATTTTGGGTGAGTTTGTTTTGGATACAGTGGGAATCTTGTTTCCCATCAGTTCTTTTCTCAGTTAAGTATGTTTTTAGGCTTGAAGATGTAGTTGGTTTGACTTTTTGGTTTTTGTGATCTGTGAGGAAGGAGTCCAAGAACTCCTTAGAAATAGAAAATTATTTCTATTCTTTGCTAAGATAATTAATTCTAAGAACTATTGTCAGCTTTTGTGCATATCCAGTTAAAGTTCTTAATCCATAGAATTGGTTTCAATATGAATTGAGTGAAATTTGAAGCAAACTTATGACTTAATACCAGCAATTGTTTTCTGGTTTTGTTTTTCCTCAAAACAGGAAGGGGATGATTATGAAGTCATTCCTAACAGTAACTTCTATGTATCCAGAACGGCCTACAGAGATAATACTTCTGTTTATCACGTAAGTGGGAAAAAGACTACATTTAAGGATGTTGGAATTCTTCTTCGAAGTCATGGAATTGACTTGGACCATAATAGATTTTTAATCTTACAGGTACGTTTATTAAGACATCAGAGGTTCTCTCTCTTTTTTCTTTTAGTAAAAGTGTAAAGAGGTTTTTCCCTATTGGATGAATCCTGTATTTTTGAGACCTTAAAGTACTGTAGCAGCACATCATGGTTTACATACTACAGTCAAGATGCGAATCATTATTTGCTGCTCTAGAAATTTAAGGAAATTCATTCAAAACTGTATTTTCATGATCATATGCTCATTTTGTTTGGATGGACTGACATACTTGTTCCGCTGTAGCAGCACGTAAATATTGGCGTAGTAAAATAAATATTAAACACCAATATTATTGTGCTGCTTTAGCGTGACAGGGACATAGCAACTATTTATCATTTCTGTTTGTATTTCTCTTTACGATAACATTTTAAATAAGATTTGTTATCTTTTAATAATAATTCTTTTACTTTTGTTCTTATTTGTAATCTCTACTAATATAATATACTCCAAAAAAGGTGGGGGAAGAAAACCACTCTGGATACTTGGTATTTGACAGACTTCTCTGATTTAATTTTTTATTTTTTTAAACACTTAGAATGGTCAATTAAAAGCTTATACAAGCTCTTTGTTTGGTTCAAATGGCCTACTGAACCACTACTACTGGAAAATTAGAAAGTGATATTTCATTCTTAGGTATCATACTGTTAAAGTCTTTTTAAGGATGTATAACATTAAGTACTTGGTGTTGATTTTTATAAGAAACTCTGTGCTTTATTTGAGTAAAGATATTTTCTACCAGATTTGCTTGGTAAGAAAATCCCTTATCTTCTCTAAGTTTTACCTTTCAAAAAAGTTTTTAGCATAAAAGCATGGCTTAAGAGGAAAACTATTGTGATGTAGAAATAGCTGCTGATATTCTTTAGTGTCCTGGACTACTGGTTTTAAACTGGATTTTGGTTTGAGAAACTTGTAGTAGTGTGGCTGAGTGTTCCCAGTAAGAAACTTATAAAATGTTAGTCGCTATTTCCATTTTAGCCTATATTTTACAGTTTTTTTAAAAATAAAAGTTATTTATACATAATGTATGTGGAAAGTAAATAAATATAATTCTGGGGTGACTTATGTTAGTATCTTGCTATCAGTTCATTTGTATACTTCTGTAACCCAAACTTAATTTAAAATGGATGTTGGGAAATCATTAGCAGATATATTTCTAAATGAGATTTGAATTTACATAAATGTGGGGTTAAAGCTGTGTGTGTTTTTTTAATCAAATTTAACTGTTCTGGGATTTGATTTGGTTAATTATGGATTAAAAAGTTACGCCCCATTAGAAAACTAAATTTGATAATGATACCATTTTGCAGGAACTTACTGTTGTGTTTATCTTATTATTTGCTGTATATTTACTATCACCCTAAAATAATCAAAGTTTTACACCTGTATGTAGACTCATCAAAATAGATTGCATTTTAACCCTTGTGAATTTTTTTCCTTGGTATAGCCTTTCTACATAATTCTGTGAATAAAGGGAATTAAATAAAGTAACATCCCAAAGAGATAACAGGAGTTTTTAAATTGTAAATTTTATATTCAGTTTGTGCTTCTAAAGTGTCCGGGATGCTTAAGCCCTTTATCCTCATAATCTCAACTTGTTTTTAATCATCTTAACAGTTACATTGTTAAAATCATTTTTAATATCAAGGTAAACTTTCCACATTAACAAATTGAATTCCATTTGATTAAATTTACAGATAAGACTCTTAGGAGCTCACCTGTTAGGAAGAAGAAACAGGGACTGGACTAGATAGAATTATTTTAAAATTTGAGGGAAAGTGGCAGTGGTTTCTATGGATTTTTATTTAGTTCCTTATCAAAATCTTAGATTCCTGCCCTAGAAATTTAAAGGATTTGAAGGTAAGTAAGAATACAATTTTTATTACCTTATCTCCCACTAAATAACATTTATCTTAAAAATTAACTAGTTTGGGAGACTGGGAGCTTGGGACCATGAGAATATCATCTTCTAAGACATAAGTGATTGCTTTGAATAAAATGTAGGCTCTTTGGCCAGTAGTAGTGATTAACAGGCTAAGTGATAGAAATTCAGCTAAAGTGGAAACTTATTTTTTAGACTAAAAAGCACTGAAATTTAGAAGTCCATTAGGATAAATTTTTTATAGTATTTATAATGGTATAGTAGGTTCTTCAAGTAGGCATTTCTAGTATTTGAAATCATTTAAAATTTCATCGTTGGCTGTTTTAATGAGTTCCTAATGAGTGACTAAACTGAGATACTATAAATGATCCAAAGATGGTAGAAGTCTATTTCTTGTCCTTATACATGCTTTCTAAAAGTGTTAGATTATAATTGGCCGTTGTACTTTGTACATTTTTGTACATTTCCCTGTTTATACCTTGTTTGAGAGCTGTTTTCCCATTGTCATAATTCTTGGTGTGAACAAATTGAGTTTTTTTTAGCTGAAAGATTTCACAGTAGCTCATTTGTCACCGTTTTCAACTTAATATGCTTTTTGTCTTCATATTTTAAAATCTAAACTAAAATTTAAAAATAACTAAGATTTTTTTTTTTCTTATTTAGTAATTTGGAGATTGGATTAACCAAGATCTGAGTTACCTGTTCATTTTTTCTTTCCAGTATACTTCTTCCCTTATATTAACATATAAGCTTACTTGAATTCTGATCTTTTTTATCTGTAGAAATAAGACTGTGCTATATCAGAAGAAGTTGTTTTAGTTTTATCGGTAGTACTTCAGTTATCCAAAAGTGTCTTGTTCAACACCTCAACTATATGAAAGCTGTCCCTAAGCACCCAAAATAAATACCAAGCAGTCTACCTCCTAAAGCGTTGTCCTTTCTGTTTATGCACTTGTTTTACACAGATACTAACCTCAGTCATTAGTTTCTTAGCTTTTGTTAGTTCACAAATTAAAAATTTATTAGAATAGCATAAAAACAATAACTTAACAGTAAAGTAGAAAATGGAGAAAATAAAAATATAACCAAGGCAAAATTTCAACTAGTAAATCTGGACCATTAATTTTTATGCAAACACCCATATTTACCTTAAATCTTAAGGCCTTCCTTATTAGGAAAAGTTTTATTATATATGTACTATATTTGAGTTTTCTGTGATTCAGTGCTTGGTAAAATTTGGATTCTGTTTCAATAAAGATAAAGCATAGTACCTATTTATTCCTCCTAGATTTTTAAGCTGTATTGTTCTAAATTAGATTATTGAGGCATGCTGTAAATGAGTCACAATATCTTGGTTTTCTGCCCAGTTCAATAAGTTAAGGTTTAGGTCTTGGATATTATAAATATCCTCTTGACATATGCATGCTATTTTTATGTTGCTTTTAAAAACCATAAATGGTATTTTCCACAGTTGCTTAATATCTCTGATATAGTGTAAATATAAATTAAAACATAGGAAGTTAGTAGTAAACAACAGTGAAGAAATGTGTTTAAAACCTTGTTTAGTTTACTTAAGTTATGGAAGTCAGAAATAACATTGAGGAGGACTATAAAACTTGTTGGCTTCAGATGCTAGCTTTATAGCAACTTGAAACTTGTTTGTTTGGGTTTTTGTCTACCATATTACCACTGTTTGTGATTTGGAGCTTTCAAGGTGACTTTAAATTCAGGCTTTAAATTATTTCTAAAATGTATTGAGGTTATTGCTTTAAATTAAAACTACTTTGTAATTTCACGTGGGATAGGTACGTTTTCTGAAATGAGTGGTCCTCTAAGGATAGACTGTCAGCCCTTAGATTATACATGAAATGACACAAATTGGAAAGATAAGGAAGAAAACAAATAGTAGCGGGTGGTAAGGCAGTCAGAGAACATCAAGGAACAGAACCACAAGAAAGGTCTCAGGTTGTCATTGAAATACCACAACAGTCCTAATAGTCACATGACAGGCAGAGGCCTAAATGTTCTAATGACCTGTTGATTCAGTAGTGTTAATTGATAATACCCATTTTTTAATAGATCTCATATAACAAATGAAAACAGTGTTATATGGGACTTGAGATGGAAATGTTGATTCATAAATGTCCTTTTCTTTCACTTGAAAATGTTTTTTCTGCTGGGCAGCCTTGTTAGAATGAAAAGAAATCAGAGCTATATATCTTTCATTTTAACTGGAAAGGGAGGAACAAGTGACCAAAAACAAGCAACCACTATGCTTTGTTTGAAGCTAGGCAGTCTCCTAATACTAGTATTCCATCACTTGAGTAAATAGTTTGGCTGAAAAGTATAATGCCTTTAGAAATATTTTTTATTGTTGTTACACCAAATCATAGCTTCTGGTTATCTGAAAAATGTATACCTAAATAATACCTTATGTGATTTGACTCAGGTACGTAAGTTCTTTTGGCATGAATTTTCATTTATCTTATAGTAAGTGTTCAGCTATTCAAATCAAATTAGAATGTTGACTATTTGGTGTCAGATATTTGGATTATAAACACAGACATAAAAGAGTTAAACTGACTACTTCCAGGTTAGTGATTCTCAGCTGGGAGTAGTTGTTGCTTTCTCTCTCCCCCAGTACATTTAGCATTGTCTGGAGACAGTTTAGGCTGTTAACAACTGGGGAAGGCCTCATGCAGCTGGCATCTAGTGGGTAGGGTCAGAGATGTTATTAAACATCTTATGATACCCAGCATAGCTCCCCACAACAAAGTATTCAGCCCAAAATGTCAGCAATGTTGCTGTTGATAAACCTGTTTAGATAACAACTGAATAAGTCTTGGCTTGTACAATGGCTAGAGTCTCACCTGTTGTGATCCAAAGCTTTAGATACTCTTCCAGGCTTAAGTTCTGTATAAAACCTAAAGCTTGCCTAAAATATTTGGAAAGAACTGATAATTGAAAGCAGAACAAAATATTTTATATAAATGTCTACATGTTTTAGTTTAAACACTAATATTTAGCTAAATCTAATTCATACATACCCAAGGTTACAGAGAAATCTAAACAATGATAGGCTCTTAGGATAACATTTCACCTTGTGTTTTATAATCATGTGCTGTTGTCAAAAGTACAGAAAAGTGGTCATCTATAAAATTTTTTTTAATTTTGATTTTTAATGAGTAGATTTCCACCCCCACCCCCACCCCTCCGTTATGCAGTCTTAGATCTCCAACTGGAGATCAGACCAGTGCCCCCTGCAATAGAAGCTTGGAGCCCTAACCAGTGGACCACCAGGGAAGTCCCTAATAAGTAGATTTTTAAAGGAGCTGTTTTATCCTTTCTTGTTTGATCTTCAGTTTTTTTCTACTGTATATAATTATATTGAAGATTTTGGTAATACGATGCTTTGTCATTAGCAAGTTTTAACCCAGATTTTTAAGTTTCATTTATAAATACTGTAGATATTTAAATTGAGAAAGAATATATGCCCCTTTTTAAAAAAATTTTTCTCAGTCTGTGCTGTTTTGCAGAAATAAAGGGGTATGTTTTTATTTTTCTACTTGTCTGTCCCTTTTCTTCTGTTGTAATAAAGAGTACAGGCGGGCTACTGGTGTGAAGTAAAGTAGCATTTTGCCTGAGCATATTCAGACAAAATTTTCTCCCCCATCAAGCTAAATGGCTGCCTTTCAGTCAGCCTTGAAAGTTACTGACTGTACTTTTTTCTTTTCTCTTTGTAACTGAACTGCATAAATGCAAATGTATAATGTTAATCTTAGATTTTAAGTATAGTTTAAAAGTTGTTATAATAATAATTGCAAGCAAAAGTTTTATGTACCAAGACATTTAGTTGCAGTCAGTTGGCCTTTTCCTGTTATTACCATGAGAGAAAATAGTATTTCCTTTTTCATTTAATGGCTTGTTTGTTTGTTTAGAAAGTTAGAACATCTTTACTTGGCATTTTTATATAATTTTATTTATGTATTTATTTCTGGCTGTGCTGGGTCTTTGTTGCTTTGCACAGGCTTTCCCTAGTTGCAGCAAATGGGAGCTACTCTAGTGTTTTGCAGGCTTCTCATTGCAGTAGGTTCTCTTGTTGCAAAGCTGGTCTCTGGAGCACAGGCTCAGTAGTTGGCGGCATACGGACTTAGTTGCTCCGAGGAATGTGGGATCTTCCCAGACCAGGGATCAAACTCATATCTCTGGCAGGAGGCTTCTTCACCACTGATCCATCAGGGAATTCCTATTTGCATCTTACTAAATCTCTTTATGCTACTGATTTATATCATTTAGTTCTAATTAATGTTGGATTTGTTATTTGACTTGTTTCTAGTTCTTACTTGAGGCTGATGTAGCCAAACATATACAGTGAGTGTGAAATACTACTTTTTTTAAAGGGTGAAGTTGAACAAATTGCTATGATGAAACCAAAAGGCCAGACTGAACACGATGAGGGTATGCTTGAATATTTAGAAGATATAATTGGTTCTGGACGACTAAATGAACCTATTAAAGTCTTGTGTCGGAGAGTTGAAATATTAAATGAACACAGAGGAGAGAAGGTGAATCTTCCATAGACTTTTGTAAACCAGAATGTTTCATTTATTGATTAACAGATTATACTAAGCCAGATAATTCAAGTTATGATAGACCATAATTGTTTAAGCTAAGTTTTATGTTTTCCTTATTAACATTTCAGAGAAACAATGTTTATGAATGTAGTTTGTTTTTATCTAATGTTGGCATATTTTAAATTCAGATTGTTCAATACACTTAATATGAACAATTTCTATCCTTTTAACTTTTGTAGTTAAACAGAGTTAAGATGGTAGAAAAGGAAAAGGATGCCTTAGAAGGAGAGAAAAACATAGCCATTGAATTTCTTACCTTGGAAAATGAAATATTTAGAAAAAAGAATCATGTTTGTCAGTATTACATGTAAGTACCTTAATTTATCAACTTTTGTATTAGTTTCTGACACTAAAATCTAATCTGTTCTCTTTTCCTGTATTAGAGAAATGTGAAGACTGAAGTAAAAAAAAAAAAATTCTGCAAGTGGTTGTGATGAATTTATTAGAGTTTTTTGGCATAGTAGTGAAGTTAATTTTTAACTATCCTACTTGAAGTTGGGTTCACAAATATCACTATGCTTAATACTTAATAGTTTTACTTATAAATTCTTTTTAATTCATTTGATAGCAGATCTAATTGTGTTATATGGAACCTATTTTGTTCCTAATTGCTTTGACCCTGGGTTGGTTTCTTCCTTCCCCCTTCAAAGACCTAGATACTTTAGAAACTGCTGATTTTACTTAAAATAGTTTGAGAGTTTTAGAAATGGTACTTTAGGATCTCTGATAGCTTTTTCTCTCTCTCTAGTTGGATCTCTGATAGGTTTTTCTCTCTCTCTAGTTATGATTTGCAGAAACGAATTGCTGAAATGGAGACTCAAAAGGAAAAAATAAATGAAGATACCAAAGAAATTAATGAGAAAAGCAATATACTGTCAAATGAAATGAAAGCTAAGAATAAAGCTGTAAAAGATGTAGAGAAGTAATAATCTTTTGGAAAGTACTAAAAGTAGATTATTTTATTACATGTATGTGTGTGTGTCTATATATAAACTTAATACAAGCATATGAAGGCAATATATTTGCCAGCATATAAAATATTATAAATGGTTTCTTTTTGCAACCAAAAAACTGAATTGCCTTTCATCCAGTTGATGATTATCACAGGTTTGAGTGCCCAACTCTGGTCTTAAATAATGGAGTATGCTACCCCCTAGTGGCAGAACCCAATAATACAAAACATCATTGCAAAAATGGGCATTTAACCTGACAGGTTAGTTGTCTTAAAGTTTTATCATTACTTTTTTCATGGCAATCTTCAGTGATACCAGGATCCCTTACCTATTCAGTTTTCTTTTTTTGTATTCTTTAAAATGAGTTTTGCCTATTGTTTTTTTTAATGGTCAAATTTTTATATTCCTAGACATCATAGTCACTATTTCCAATCTAGCTTTGAAGGACAAAATAACTCATAACCACACATTTTAACAACTTCTTCAAATATGGATGGAGAGGAGGGTTAGCTTGAAGCAGGTAGTATTAGGATCCTACTTTATAAGAACTTGGTACATTTACATAGTGTTTCAGGCAAGGTATACAAAGTCGCTTTAAAATACCTGAATATCCAAAATAGTGACTGATGATTTTCTTACTTTGCTAGGAAGCTGAATAAAATTACAAAATTTATTGAGGAGAACAAAGAAAAATTTACAAAACTAGATTTGGAAGATGTTCAAGTTAGGGAAAAATTGAAACATGCTACAAGTAAAGCCAAAAAACTAGAGAAACAACTTCAAAAAGATAAAGAAAAGGTAGGTTATGTGGGGGAAATTCTTAGTATTTCATGTCTGATGTAGTTTTTGTTATTTTTCATGAATGTTCTTGCCCCTTAGAGAATGAATTGGAATTCTGAATGTTAAATGCTTCAGGATTTATCTCTGAACCTAATTCTCCCCCTCACCCACTATGGAAATCCTGCATCCATTGACTTTGAGTTTTAGAGCTTATGTATCTGATATATATTGTTGGAGAATTATTTACCAAATCGGTAATCCTATTTTGGTGACAAAATAATCTTCCTAGAATATATGGTTTAAAAAGAGGTTTTTGGCTACATATCATAGACTTTTAAAAGTAGTACCTTTGTCTACAGAAATCAAGTTAAGAATATCAGCAGAAGTTTCCCCTTAGAAAGGAGGGGAGAGGAAGCCATAATTTATAGCAAGGGGTTGATTAGCTAGTTTGAAGTTTTAAAAGATGATAAACTTTAGACCAGAATGCCTAATTTGCTGGGACCCAGACTAATAATTAATTTGGAGCATTTCAAATATATTCACAGTTTAATCAGGTATTAATAGAGGCAACACTGAAAGCCCTTCCCCTCAAAAAAGTTGTGTACCATATATTTACATGGTACTTATAGGCTCTGCTTTACCTTATAAGCAACTGCATTTATTCACAAAATACTTTGTGTGTACAGTAGTAGCACTTTTTATATGAGTCAGTGTTTGCAGGAGAACATTTTGGGAAGTGTTTAATTTCTCCTGTTATAGATAACCAGAATAAACAAAATACCAATGGATGTCATAGTAACCCCTAAATTGGACAGAGTAAGCCACATGTGACTTAAGTACAGTTATTAGCCTTTGGACACCAACTGTGAAAGAGTGATTATTACTGAAAGGTATTAATGGAATAAATTAGTCCCATGTGGTGATTCTGAAAGGGTAAAGTTGGGAAAGATCTTAGGATTTGAGAGAGACTAGGGGGTGTAACGGAGAAGGTGATGGCACCCCACTCCAGTACTCTTGCCTGGAAAATCCCATGGACGGAGGAGCCTGGTGGGCTGCAGTCCATGGGGTCGCGAAGAGTCGGACACGACTGAGCAACTTCACTTTCACTTTTCACTTTCATGCATTGGAGAAGGAAATGGCAACCCACTCCAGTGTCTTTGCCTGGAGAATCCCAGGGACGGGGGAGCCTGGTGGGCTGCCGTCTGTGGGGTCACACAGAGTCGGACACGACTAAAGTGACTTAGCAGCAGCAGCAACAGGGGACGTAAAGGTAATATGTGGTAAGTTGTAATGTACCACGAAGGGTACTTTAAGGAATTCCATGTACTCAGACCATGTTGTAGGTGAAGGAGGTTAATCACAGCATAAAGTTAGAGCAGAAGGAAGAAAGATATAATGCCCAGCCAAGGAGAATTGTCTTTTGTAAGGAATCAAAAATTCATAGAATTATCTTAATTCTATGAATTAGACTGAGAATATAGAAATTGCAGCATATGGTTAAGGAAGTATACTTGCTAAAGCTAGCTGGTTCAAACCTAATTAAAATGAAAACTGCAAAGATCTAGAAGATCTTGAGAAATGCTTTTAAATAAGTCAAATATTAATGGTATTGGATAGCCTAAAGGTACATGCTCCTAGTAACTTTTTAATTTGTTTTATAATCTTAGGTTGAAGAATTTAAAAGTATACCTACCAAGAGTGAGAATATCATAAGGGAGACAACAACTAAAAACAATGCCCTTGAGAAAGAAAAAGAAAAAGAAGAAGAAAAATTAAAGGAAGTTATGGATAGCCTTAAACAGGAAACACAAGACCTTCAAAAAGAAAAAGAAGTAAGATTTCTTTATCAGTTGGTGTTTATTTTGATGGCTTTTTTTCCTCCTATCCTAAAGATTGTTTTTATAGTAATAGTAAAAAATGAACTGTTAGAATGAAAAGTTTGGGCTTTTATCTAACATCCCCAAAAATAGTCAACCTAGACTATCCTTTTTTTGTTTTCTGCTTTCTCATTTTAAAAAGATGTTAACTGAGAATGAGAACTTAAAGTGGTAGAAGAAAATGCATATCAGATACTTTGCTTTATGTGCTATTCTCTGTTAATGTTGATTTAATCATCACATTTTTCTCTTAAATTATTTTCTTGGTAATTTAATTGGTTACTACCTGTATATGCTTGGGACCACACTAACCATAGGTTGACATTTCCCTTCTTTACTTTTGTAGCTCTTGTGTAATAGTTTTAAAGCTATGGCTCTTGTGTTAATTCTTGGTTGCTTAAGTCAGTTAAATATAAGATCTTTGTAAATTATACCTCAGTGAAGTGTTTCGGGGTTTCTCGACAGACTAATATAAATTGATTCTGTTTTGAAATATGGACATGTTCTAATATCATCTATAAGAGTTTGTAAGTAAGATGCCTATGGGATAAAGTGGCTAAGTATCATACAGTCACTTTCCTAATAGAATAAGATGAGTTTTTCACGTTTGCTCATCTCATGTATATCAAGTAATCCCATGTGCCTTGGCATCCTAGGTTAGTGACAAAGCCAGGACTATATCTAGGTATCTTTGGAGCTAAAAACAGGCTCTGCTACTTACGAGTGAGTGCATGACTTTGAACAAGTTATTTAAACTCTGACCTCAGTTTCCTCAAAATGGGCATAATGATGATCGTAGGATTGTTGGGTTAAGGAATTAATACATACAAAACATTCAGGATAGTACTTTGAACATATATTCTACAGTGGTGTGGGTGTGTATGTGGGTGGTCATGATTTTTTGTCATTTTAGTCTCTAAATTGAGATAGAAGGAAATGGCAACCCACTCCAGTATTCTTGCCTGGAGAATCCCAGGGACGGAGGAGCCTGGCAGGCTGCCGTGTATGGGGTCAACACAGAGGCGACTTAGCAGCAGCAGCAGCTACCTCATTAAGCTGTTATTAAATCAGTTGGAGAAAGACTTTATATACCATAAACATTCACAACTGGGCAAAAACTGTTAGTCCATTCACTTATGAGAGTTATTTCTATATATTGTGCTTACATAATCTATGAAGTTAAATTTAAAATGCATGGTTTCCACTTTGGTTTAGGTTTGAAAACACGTATTTCAGATTAAGTGGGGCCTATCATATTTTAACAGAGTCGAGAGAAAGAACTTATGGACTTCAGCAAATCAGTAAATGAAGCACGTTCAAAGATGGATGTAGCTCAATCAGAACTTGATATCTATCTCAGTCGTCATAATACTGCAGTGTCTCAATTAGGTAAAGCCAAAGAAGCTCTAATGGCAGCTTCTGAGACTCTCAAAGAAAGGAAAGCTGCAATTGGAGATATAGAAGCAAAACTCCCTCAAACTGAACATGAGCTAAAGGAGGTAAATCTTTACTTCTGTGTTTCACATGAACATTGTTTATCAACCCTAGTTTTATTTATTTTCATACATATTTACATGTTTTTTTTTAATCTCAACATCTGGTATGACTGATACATAGATTTTGTTGCTGTTGTTTAGTGTAATCTTTCCCAAAAGAAGGGTGTTAATGTTTCAGTACTCTTATCTGATACAAGTTAAATTGAGACTATTAAGAAACTGTGTTATCCCCTCAAGTGTCAAACAGCAAATAATATTGCTATCGCCATCATTATTTCCCATGGAAATAGTTTAAACAAAAGAAAGGTTTTGTTTCCCTAAATGTAAATGTAGACAACTTATGCAGTGATACAGGAAAGTCAAATAAATGTGTGTGTGTGAACAAATATGCAAGTCAACTGTCTTAGTGTATTTTTCTATTTTTGAACTTAAGGACATTCTTTCTTTGTTGGGACTGCAAGTTGTTAAACTAATCAAGACATCTTACTTAGTTCATCAATCTTCTCTCCTTGAGTAAGGAATTTCATAACATTAATTTCCAAAGCATCATTAGGCAAATTGCAATAGAAGATGCTCTTTGAAGTGAAATGACACTGAAAATAGTCTTTTTCATTTTAGTAAATGCACACTGATTGGTCATCAGAAAACTTCATGGCCATGTAGAATTTAAATGTAAACTTAGGTTATATTCAGTTATGATTTCTGTCTTCTTGGTGATTCAGTTTATTTTTGGGTAAATTGTGTTTATAACTTAAGCTTTTACTTGAAACCAGTATGACTGGTATGACTGGTAATAGAGGTAATAATTTAAAACCAAGAAATGAAAGAGAATGTCAGTTGGAAAAATTGCTAAATAGGTAGATTGAGAAACAGAGTTAGGATTTTTGTGTACGTGTGAGAGGGTTTCTCTTTTGTGGGCAGCCTGACATTTTTGTATAGAAACAGTACTGTTCACTTATCACGTTTCCCTTCGTTTCAGAGCTGTGCTTTTGTTTTCCTTGGTTTAATTAGAATAATGAATTATGCTATATAACACTAATGTAATACATATTAAATGTATTATATAGTTTATTATCTATTAATTTAGAAAGCAAACCACTTTCTAATCATAGCCATACCCAGTCACCCATATCTAGAGTCCTATATTGAGATCTATTTTTGATTAGTGTAAGAATATAAGAATTAGGAAACATTTATGCATAATTACCTGGAGAAGGAAATGGCAATCCACTCCAGTATTCTTGCCTGGAAAATCCTGTGGACAGAAGAGCCTGGCAGGCTACAGTCCATGAGGTCGCAAGAGTCAGACACGACTTAGCAACTAAACTACTACTACTACTAAGCATAATTATATGGTACAAAACTGGGATTTCCACAACCCTAGCTCTACTCGTTCTATCAATCAGTGCACTGCTCCTAGGACTATATTGAGGTCGTTCACCTTATTATTGACCCAAATAATTTATGCCCCTTTTAAAATAGAAAACCCATCCATATTTTTCAAAATCAAAGCAGCAAGCAGTTACAATGTGATGGCAGAGTTCTGGTTCTGGTGTTTATTGTTGACCTTTTCTTATGTTGTAATAAGGGTGTCTGCTTTTGGGATTCATTTTCTTTACTTTCACCTTTAGAAAGAAAAAGAACTTCAAAAACTTACACAAGAAGAAATAAATTTCAAAAGTTTGGTTCGTGATCTTTTCCAAAAAGTTGAAGAAGCAAAGAGTTCCTTAGCAATGAATCGAAGTAGGGGAAAAGTCCTTGATGCAATAATTCAAGAAAAAAAATCTGGCAGAATTCCAGGAATATATGGACGACTGGTAAAGTAAATTTATTTATAAATAACTATATTTTTCTCAGATATTATAATTTTCTTAAATAACTGTATATTAAGTGTTTTTTAAGCATTTTGCTCTTACACTCAGGCATGGTAAAATTCTTTGTGGTATGGATCCTTTCACATTAAAAGTTAAGCAAGTGCAAGTACAAGTCGCTCAGTTGTGTCCAACTCTCTGCGACCCCATGGACTATACAGTCCATGGAATTCTCCAGGCCAGAATACTGGAGTGATAGCCTTTCCCTTCTCCAGGGGATCTTCCCAACCCAGGGATTGAACCCAGGTCTCCTAAGGAGCATTGCTGGCGGATTCTTTACTCCTGAGCCATAAGAGAATCCCATTAAAAAAGTTTGGGATAATTATAGTCACTTTAAGAAAATGATCTAATTCTACTGATAAACTTAACTACTTTTTTCTTTCAAAAAATAAGAATTTGATCAATTATATTCTGAGCTTTATACCATCATACTGAAGGTTGTAACTAGAGTTTAGGAAAATCACAAAGGATGATGTCAAAACCCAAGGCTAGGGATAATGGGTGCCTGAAGCCTAAGCTCCTGAACCTGAAGAAGGAAGGGAATTTGGCCATGGCTAGAGGTAGCTGGAAGGAAGTGAGGAAAATAGATACCCCATTCATCTATTCTACCATTTCTGGCTGGTGCCTCACTTTGTCTTAAGCTGGAAAGCCAGAAGAACCAATTAATGCACTCCCTGAATCAGTCTTCCAGAGAAGGAAGCAGAAGAGGGTGACTCAGAAGGGCAGATGAAAATTACCCAGCATAGTTGCTTCCATGTCTGCATATCAAGGACTTCCACCTTAGTTTTTTGAAGATACACAATTTGATCATATTCCTTTGCTCAAGGAAAAATGAAACTAGTTGCTTAATGTTACTTGATAGGTAAGTTATTAATAGACAAACGATTTACTTAGATGGTTTTCAATAATTCAAAGTTGTATTATTCTGTAAGTTATTTTGCTTATAATTTAGGTTTCCAATCTTCACATTATACATTTTCACTTACATGCAGTGAAAACAGTTCTGTTCATTTTGTGCTCATTAAAATTTCAGACTCTGTATATCCATAAGTTTTTTTTTTTAAAGATCGATAAAAGCTCTAGTAGTGATTGCCTCTGCAGAAGAGAAAGATAGAATGTGAGGGACACTTAAATTTTTCATTGTGTTCCATTTTTGTACTTTTGTAAACTATGTAGGTTTAGTTCTTCAATTAAATGAAACTTGACTATGAGGTACCATTTCACAGCAGTCAGAATGGCTGCGATCCAAAAGTCTACAAATAATAAATGCTGGAGAGGGTGTGGAGAAAAGGGAACCCTCTTACACTTTTGGTGGGAATGCAAACTAGTACAGCCACTATGGAGAACAGTGTGGAGATTCCTTAAAAAACTGGAAATAGAACTGCCTTATGATCCAGCAATCCCACTGCTGGGCATACGCACTGAGGAAACCAGAAGGGAAAGAGACACGTGTACCCCAATGTTCATCGCAGCACTGTTTATAATAGCCAGGACATGGAAGCAACCTAGATGTCCATCAGCAGATGAATGGATAAGAAAGCTGTGGTACATATACACAATGGGGTATTACTCAGCCATTAAAAAGAATACATTTGAATCAGTTCTAATGAGGTGGATGAAACAGGATGAAGCCAGAAAGAAAAACACCAATACAGTATACTAATGCATATATATGGAATTTAGAAAGATGGTAACAATAACCCTGTATGCAAGACAGCAAAAGAGACACTGATGTATAGAACAGTCTTTTGGACTCTGTGGGAGAGGGAGAGGGTGAGATGATTTGGGAGAATGGCATTGAAATATGTATAATATCATATATGAAACGAGTCGCCAGTCCAGGTTTGATGCACGATACTGGATGCTTGGGGCTAGTGCACTGGGATGACCCAGAGGGATGGTATGGGGAGGGAGGAGGGTTCAGGATGGGGAACGCATGTATACCTGTGGTGGATTCATTTTGATATTTGGCAAAACTAATACAATTATGTAAAGTTTAAAAATAAAATTTAAAAAATAAATAAATAAATAAATGAAACTTGAAAAATCTATATGAAATAGTAATGAAATGATCCTGTGCCTAATTCCCTGCTGATTGTGCATTGATTTTTTTTTCCTTCCTCTTATTTATTAGGGGGACTTAGGAACAATTGATGAAAAATACGATGTTGCTATTTCATCTTGTTGTCATGCATTAGACTACATTGTTGTTGATTCTATTGATACAGCCCAAGAATGTGTAAACTTCCTTAAAAGACAAAATATTGGAGTTGCAACCTTCATAGGTTTGGATAAGGTGGGTATTTATAATCTACCTGTATTTTAGTTTTTAAGTGCCAGGTGTTGATTGATTTTGAATCCTAGCTTTTTCTTCATAGTTACTTCAGTGAACCACCTAATAGATTTTGAGGATTATATTAGGCTCTAGGGGTTACATCGTTGTGAAAAAAAAAGAAACTTGTACTGCTTCCCCTAAAGTAATATGCATTCCTATGTTGGAGTGACTGGTAGTTTGCATTGTTAACTTCCATCTTCAATAACTACTTTTTTTGAAAATAGAAAAACACTTAGATATAATTCATAATCATAAAATTAATTATTTTAAAATATATAGTTCAATGGATTTTAGTACATTCACAGAATGTACTAAATTGATTGTTCAACCATGACCACGATCTAATTCTAGAATATTCATTACCCCAAGAAAGGAACCCCATACACATGAACAATCAATAACCCTTGTTCTCCCACCCACCCCACCCCCACAACCTTTAATTGACTTTTTGTCTGGATTTATGTATTCTGGACATTGTATATAAATGAAATAACATATTATATAGCCTTTTGTTTATGGCTTCTTTAACTTAGTGTTCAAAGTTCATCCATGATGGAACTTTGCTGGTGGTTCAGCAGTTAAGACTCTGTGCTTCCATTGCAGGTGGCAGAGATTTGATCCCTTTTATAGGAACTAAGAGCCAGTTCCCTGTCTGCTCTTTTTTAAAAAAAGGTTCATGTTGCATCATCAGCACTTCAGTCCTTTTTATTGCCAAATGCTCTTCCCTTCTCCATTATATTCTATAGCACATTTTGTTTATCCATTCATCAATTGGTGGACATTTGTGTTGTTTCCATGTTTAGGCTGTTTATGGTTAATACTGCCATGAACGTTCATGTACACGGGTTTTTGTATACCAGCTTTTCATGTGCTTATTTATTGGCTATTTCTTTATTTTCTGTTCAGATTCTTTGCTTATTCGTTAATTGGTTTGTCTTGCTGTTGTAAGAGTTCTTTATATATTTTGGATATAAGTCTCTTATACATAATTTGCAAATGTTTTCTCCCATTTTGTGAGCCATCTTTTCATGTTCTTGTGATACATCCTCTGAAGCACAAATTTTAGATAGCAGTCTAGTTTATTTACTTTTGGTTGCTTGTGTTCTGGGTGTCATATCTAAGAAGCTACCATGTAATCCTAATGGCATCGTGATTTACTTTCTGTGTTTTATGAGCTTTACAGCTTTAGGTTTTACATTTAGTTTTTTAATCCATGTTAATTTTATAAAGTGGGGGGTCCAGGTACTCTTTTGAGTACTGGGTTGTTTGGACACCTTTTATATTCTTTCCCCATTGAATTTTCTTGGCATGCTTGTCAAAAATCAACCAATCATAAATGTACGAGTTTATTTCTGGCCTCTTATTTATGTCTGACTTTGCATTGATATCACACTGTCTTGATCATTGTAGATTAGTAGTAAGCTTTAAAATCAGGAATCCTTTAATTTTGTTCTTTAATATCTTTTTTTAATATAAATGGGATTTTCTTAATCTCATTTTCAGATTATTTATTGCTAGTATATAGAAATATAGTTTCTACATATTGATCTTATGTTCTGCACCTTTGCTGAATTCATGTTAGTTTTAATAGTTCTTTCATGTGAGGATTCCTCAGAATTTTTTATATATATTTTTTAATATATATAAGATCAGATGATCTGTGAATAGAGATAATTTTACAATATCTTTTTCTTAAATAACAATAAAGTAATATTGTGTAGATACTAAGAACTTTGTATACATATCCTTATGTTTAACATGTGTATTCTATAAATGATACCTAAAGAAAGGTCTTTTTCTTCTTTTTTTTTTAGATGGCAGTGTGGGCAAAGAAAATGACCAAAATTCAAACTCCTGAGAATACGCCTCGGTTATTTGATTTAGTAAAAGTAAAAGATGGGGCAATTCGCCAAGCTTTTTACTTTGCCTTACGGGATACCTTAGTAGCTGACAGCTTAGATCAAGCCACACGAGTAGCTTACCAAAAAGATAGAAGATGGAGAGTGGTAACATTACAAGGGCAAATCATAGAACAGTCAGGTAATAGTTTTTTTCCTTTGCCGTTGAGTCTATTTACTCCTGTTGAGGGGATACATACATTTAAGTCTGACTTTTCTGTTCTCTAGGTACAATGACTGGCGGTGGAAGCAAAGTAATGAAAGGAAGGATGGGTTCATCAGTTGTTGTTGAAATCTCAGAAGAAGAGGTCAGCATGTACAAAATTATAGTCGAGACATTTTTGTTAAAGCAGCTTTATTGATATATAATACACTGTAGAACATTCTACTATTTTAAATGTACTGCAGTCATATTTTCAGTTTAACAGTTTGAACTTTCTATAAATGGCTAGTGTGTAAGCTGTGGGATTTCATATGAAGCCTGTTAAAGTTCTAAAAGTATGTTAATTGAAAAGTATTTACTCAACATACATGTCTTTTTCTGTTATCACATTTGGATCATATAATTTATTTCACGGTTAACTTATTGTTTGACATTTGTTTCTTCACAGTTACTGCTGTATTACATAATTATCTTTTGTATTTCAAAATAATGATTTAAATTGTAAATATAGCAAAGACTTCTGATATGTTTCCAGATTTTTATCTCAAAATATTTTATGTTTCCAGAAGTAAAATAGAATGTCAAAACGCCCAGAAAAACTTATGTTCCATTATCACAATCAGAACACTATACTACTTTTTCCTGAAAATTCTGAAGTAGTTTATATTCTTCCTCTTAAATATTTGCATAGTATACCTTCACTGTAACTATAATTGATTATACAACACTTAAGATTGTCTTTTCACCTGAACCTATGATGCAGAAATTAGTTGACCATCTCCTAAGCATTGGTTTTAGAATTGGAACTGGGTTGTTTGGTGTGTTTCTAGTTTTTTTTTTTTTTTTTTTAATTGGAAGATAATTGCTTTACAATGTTGTGTTGGTTTCTGCCATACATCAACATGAATCAGCAATAGGTATACATATGTCTCCTCCCTGTTTCTAGTCTTTAAGATCAGAAGTTTGGGTTTTCATCATTTTTGTAAATTGCTGTTAATCTGAAATAATTCTTGTTGGAGTAAACTCACTGGTAATATTCTTGTAGGTAAATAAAATGGAATCACAGTTGCAGAGAGACTCTCAAAAAGCAGTGCAGATTCAGGAACAGAAAGTACAACTGGAAGAAGCAATACTTAGGTTAAGGCATAGTGAACGAGAAATGAGGAATACACTAGAAAAGTTTTCTGCAAGCATCCAGGTACCTTTTTACCAAAGCTGCAACTATTGGAATTCAACAGCAATTTGGCAGAGGCATTTTACTGTTTGCTTATAGTTTTTAAAATATAAGGGGGAAGGGGAGGTTGGGCTGGGGTCTGTTGATTTTTGTTTCCTTGAGTACTAATAGATAAACGTCCTGTCACAATGTTGCTCCAGCCACAGCTATTTCTGGTTTCCATTTGGACTGGAGAGAAATGTGTCTTCCCTTAACAATGACCCTTTATTTTATTCTCTTTACAAAGTGGAAAGTTTTCTTAATTATAAAAAAGCAATGCATGCCCACAGCCTCTTAAAAAAACAAAACCCAAAAAAAAAAAACTAAGAAAGTTTTTAGAAAATACGTGAAAAATTATCACCTTCAGTTTTTGTGTATGTTCTTTAACTTTTAGTGGCAGTATCTAGTTTGCGTGTATGTATTTATGTGGTAGATGTTGATATACATACTAAATTTGCATATGGATTTCTGTAGTCTCATAGTAACTTCTTGACTCAGTAATTAATTTCCTTTTCAAGCAAATGTAATTTGTGTGCAATTATATTGACATAGTTTGTACCACAGTTTGATAAAGGTTTTTCTGTGTTGGCTGTGTACACCACTATGTTTTAAATATTCTTGTTAGGCATACCTTAATATGCTTATCCAATTATTTCCTTAGTCCTAAAATTGTAATTATCACCCAGTATGTATACAGTGTTTTTAAGCATTTGGCGCATAATGCCAAATTGTTCCCAAAAGTTCTAATTCATTTACTACTGGTAGCATATGCAAATAATTTTTCTAAGTGAACAGTAAGTACTGTCCAATATTTTGTAAGTTTGCTACACAGATGTACTAAAAAATAGTATTTAACTTGTCTTTATAATGAGTTTATACATTTCATGTGTTTTGTTGGCCATTTTCAATATTTTTATTTATTGTTCATGTTTTCTGCCCTTTCCTGTTAGTTTTTGTGTTTTTCTTAAAGATTTTAAGTACCTTTTTAATTTAAAATTTAAAGCAAATATTATTGTTTGTAAGTTAAAATATTGACCTTGAATTTTAAAACATTCTATAGCGTTTATCAGAGCAAGAAGAATATTTGAATGTCCAAGTTAAGGAACTTGAAGCTAATGTACTTGCTACAGTCCCTGACAAAAAACAGCAGAAACTGCTTGAAGAAAATGTTAATACTTTCAAGACAGGTATGTTTAAGTACAGACTTTTTCCCCTATACTGTCAAAAACAGGTTTGTAATATTTGTATTGTTTAAGATCACAATTTGTAGAATAAAAAATAGATTATATATATTTAAGTGACCACACTGTTTTACAGTTTTTATTTTTATTTCATCCTCAGAAGGTTGTAAAGTAAGTACTAATAAATTAAGTATGTCATTTGACAGATAAAACTGAGGCACAGAATGGTTTATATAATTTGCTCAAGGTCACATAACGTATGGTGGTGATACAGGAATTCAGGATGAAGGCAATTTGATTACAACACCTGTGCTGTTAATGAGAACTTAAAGAACATACATTTTTCTTTTCAGAACTTTTTTCTTCATGTGTATATATAAACATGTAAGTGTTCTACCAAAGTTTTTAAACAAGAAAGGGAATTAGTTCACAGGCTCATAGTCAGAATTGGCTTTGACATTAAAATCCTCTGGTCATGTACTTGAGCAGCCCGCTTCTATTTCCATGTTCAGGTCATGTAGTCACTCAGTCGTGTCCAACTCTTTGTGACCCCATGGCCCGCCAGGCTCCTCTGCCCGTGGGATTCTCCAGGCAGGAATACTGGTTGGAGTGGGTTGCCAGTTCCTTCTCTGGGGGATCTTCCTGACCCAGAAATCAAGCTGAGGTCTCCCACATTGTAGGCAGATTCTTTACCATCTGAGCCACCAGGGAAGCCCACTTCCATGTTGGCTTCCGTTAAATGTACATAGGTAAGCATCTTATGGCAGGAGGTGGTAACGGTGAGTTTCACAGTATTTCAGTGACCCCAGGAAACAGCCTTCGTCACATCAAGAAAGACCTTTTTTATAGTCTGGTTCGTGAGCAAAGGAAGACAAATACTGATTGTTTATCCATAAGTATTAGATGGACTGGAATTGGAGCAATTATCCACATGTTTAAAAAATGAGGGAGTTTTCTTCCAAAAGAAAAAGAAGTGAAAAGATTGTAAGCAGACAGATGTCCACTGTGCACATTGCATATTAATATATACGTGTATTTTTTATTTTTTGTAGTCATATTTATTTATATTTTTAATATTGAGGTATTCACTCAAAAAGTATCTGCTACTGACCAAGTTTTGTTTTAGTACTATTGATCAAGCAATGAACAAAATAAAGTCCCTCTTTTCAAGGAATTCACCCTTAAGAGATAAGGAAACTAAACAAATGCATCACATACTGTAACAGGTGGTGCTAGGTGATAAAAGTAAAACCAGGGAAATGGAACGGGATGGGGATTCAGATAGACACAGTGGTTAGGCTAGTGGTAGAGATTTGAGCAGAGACCCAAAGGAAGTATGAGTGCAAATGTGAGAGAAGAGCATTCCAGGAAGAATGTAGAGGAGAAAGTAGAGGCCCTAGGGCAGGAAGTAGTCTGTCAGAAGTTTCTAGCAAGGAAACCAGAATCCCTAGACTTAACTGATAGAAGAATCCAGATAATGTAGAGCCTCATAGGCCATGTCTCCAGGGGAAATTAAAAGCCACTGGAGAGTGACATAACCTGACAGGACCTTTTTTTTTTCTTGCATTTATTTTGGATTTGTATTTTGTTCTTGCAGACAGACTTCACCCTAGTCCTCCTTCCCCAGGGTACCTACAGTATTTGTTACTGCCTTTGATGGAACCTAGTGGTCAAATAAAAAATAAATCTTTTTCATTTATAACAACACTCTCATTGAGAGACTATAAGAATTTGTATTTTATTTGAAAAAGACTGCTTGACTTTATTAGGAACCCTATATATATATATATATATATATCTATCTCCTCTTGTGGAAGTACTGGTTATTATTAGTAGACTCTCAATGTCTGATATGGAAGCCCATTTATTCAGGCATATCTTTAAGATTAAATGTTTCATTTTACATTAATTTAGATTTTTAAAAACCTGGCAAATATGTGGACAATAAAAGGAGCAAGGTGATATGAAATAGTGATGTTGAAATTATAAATTACATGATGTCCATTTTCCCCTATTTCTAACAGACATGCTACTATAAATGGGGGAATTTAATGTATGTTAGGTACTTGAAAATAAGGAAAATGATGTTCTGAAGAGTGGAACCCTTTCCAGTTGCATACTTGGCCCATCCCAGTATAAGTCATGATGCCATGACCCCACAGCAGCTGGTACTCTACCTCACAAGGGAGCTAAGCACACAGACTCGCCACTGTGAGCAATACAATTCCTTCGATAAATAATAGTGTCTTAGTATCCTTAAGGGAGAGGGGAGAGTTAGAAGACTAAAAGGGGGGCAGGGTTTTGTTTTGCCTTTTTTTTTTTTTTTTTTTTTTAAATCAAGTGATGATCTCAGAAATACAAAAAATAGACACTGTAATTAAACTCAATAGATGGGCTTTTAAAATCAGACTAAGAATTCTCTGATAAATGTGAAACAAAAAGATGGTTGTAAAATTTGGAGAATATTGAAATTCCCTCTTAGAAGAATAGACAGTCAAGAGGAAACAACAGTTAAGTCTTTTCTTTTCCTCTCAGCAAATCCTACCTGCTTTCTCCTATCCTAAATGTTACATACCTCCCACAGAAGCTTTATGGAGTTTCTTTACATAAGTTGGCACTGTTTCTGCTTCCTTTCTAGACATAGGTATCAATAGCTTGAACCCCTTACCTTTTTGCCACCTTCCATCTTTCCTACATCATATAATGATTAGGGTTCAGATATGGAGAACAGAATCCACTCTGGCTAGTATAAATATGATTTTTGGTGTGGGACTATGTATTTAAGAGAGAAAAAGATTGTTTATAGGATCATTGTGATAACTTAAATTCTAGGCTAAATGCTAAGAATAATTTCCAGAGCAACTCTGAAGAACCATGAAAGAAACCATACTGCCTTTTCTACAGTTGAAAAGCCATGTATCACATTAGGAAGATGACACTATAACTGCCAACAACAGAAGCACATTGTACCTATCGTAATCCACCCCGTCAAGTTAATGCCATTGCCTGTCAGTTTTCACAAAACTTTTGACAGGACATCAGAGCCTCTACTACCACCAAGAAAACTTTTCCATGACTTCCAGCAGAAACATGCTCAGTTCATCACTTTTGCCATCCAAATTATATGATTTTTTCTTGATTGAATGAACTTAAATTTATGTCTGAACAGTAGGTACAAGGGAATCTAGGAAGTGTAACTTAAGAGCCTTCTGTGCCACAGAGAAAAGTACCCCTTTATTCTATCTCCCCCACTTTGTTACAGGGAAGAGAATTCGAGGTTAGCAGAATTAAATAACTACTTCTTCTTCACCCCCAGTCTGTAGTTGAATACAGAGTCTAAGGGTAGAAGACCATTATGAAACAAATAGTCAAAGTACCCTATAAACTTCTGAAAAGAGCTTCACAGTGTGAAGCCATTAAGAAATATGGGTTACGTTCACAGCTGAGCCAGAGAATTTATATGTTGTTGTAACACCATTTGTTTTGATAAAGGACATTTTGGTTTTGTGTTTGGGGTTTTGCTTTTTTTTTGAGGCCCTTTTCCTCTAATGTTTAAAGTTTCTTTTGCATGTATCAGGTTAAGTTGTATTGACTGGAGAGATTTATTGAATGCATCTAACAAATGATGCTTATTAGTGTAGAAACACAAATTAATTTTACTTTTTTTTATCCCCCAGAGTATAACAGTGTGGCTGAGAGAGCTGGTAAAGTGGAAGCTGAGGTTAAAAGGTTACACAATATCATCGTAGAAATCAATAACCATAAACTCAAGGCCCAACAAGACAAACTTGATAAAATAAATAAGCAATTAGATGAATGTGCTTCTGCTATTACTAAAGCACAAGTGGCAATCAAGACTGCTGACAGGTAGAGTTTGCATACTACCCTGCCTTCCTCTTCCCTACATCACACTGAAAAGGGGATTAATATTTAAATTTAATGTCTAATAAATGTTTCCTGTTACTTATTAAGATCTGACATTGTTACCTAGTAGGATTTTAATAGGTGGATGCCAATAATAAATTATCAAATGATTAGTTTTTAAAAACTGATAAAACAGGTATGGTTTAACAAAATGTGGTTATGTAACTCCCCAGTTGTGAGGACATAGAAGTTAGAGTTTCATTTCTCTGGTTTACGGGAATAGATGGCAATTCATTTAAATAGATCTAGGTCTTAGGAGGATAACAAGGATGAGAATTAGCATAATTGTTTTAGTAACTGAAAATTTTAATTATTCCATTGTCCCAAAAAGTTTTTAATACATTCATAATACAGGTCTTGTTTTAAATTTTAGAGTATTAAAGTATTCTGTCATAAAGCAAAGTGTATATAAAATGTTGAAATGTAAACAGCTGTTTGTCTTAAAATTATAAACTGGTTGCATAGTGATTATCTGGTTATTTGGTTATTGCAGTGTCCTTTGTTCAAAGGTGCTAATTAATAAGCAGCGTTTTACCTAAACACAGTTATCAGTCACAGGGAAAAAATAATTGTGTGTGTCATTGTCATCCCCATTGTCCTTTGTCCCATTTCCTCCCCTCACTCTGCCCAAAACACTTATTTTCCCTGACTTGGACCAGGAAGTAATTTACTTGAAGGTATAGTTTAAAGAATTAAAGATTTAAGACCCTCCAATCTGATAGGAAAATGACAAGACTATAATAATACAATGGACAATTTTGCTTCATAGTCTTAAGATTGAATGAAACTAAAATTTTATATAAGGAAGTTTCATTAATTTATACTGAGAATTTAATAAAATATACAACATCCCACAAGTGTGTGTATAAACATAAAAACCAATTGAAAGATTTTTAGTAAAACAAGTTTTTAAATCTGATAGAAAACAATGTCACATTAATGTCATGAAAAGTTCTTAATATAAGATTTTTGCTTGTTTAGAAATCTTAAAAAAGCACAAGACAATGTCTTACGTACAGAGAAAGAAATAAAAGATACTGAGAAAGAAGTAGATGACTTAACAACAGAGCTAAAAAGTCTTGAAGACAAAGCAGCAGAGGTTGTAAAGAATACAAATGATGCGGAGGTAAGATGTGGCGAGGGGAGAGGGCACTATTTGAAGCAGCAGAGAATTGTGGATGACATCAGTAGCTTGTGTAGTAAGCATTCAGTAGGTTATACTTCTAACTATATTAACTTCATCTGTGTAATACAAAATGACTAAACTTTTCTGTAAATAAAAACATTTTCTATAAAGTGAAAGAGGCATGAGGTGAGAGTGCTAACTTCATCTTTGTAATGTGAAAATCGCTGTTCTGAGATCATCATACCTATAGCAGCTCTTTTTGTTTTCTTAGGCATCCTTACCAGAAATCCAGAAAGAACATCGAAACCTACTTCAAGAACTAAAAGTAATTCAGGAAAATGAACATGCTCTCCAAAAAGATGCACTTAGTATTAAGTTGAAACTTGAACAAATAGATGGTCACATAGGTGAACATAATTCTAAAATAAAATATTGGCAAAGAGAGGTGAGAATTGTTAGTTAAGTGTAAATTTAAAATACCCTTTATGAAAAAAGTTGGGGTTTGTGTTTTTGAAGTATGTTGTAATTCTTAATTTCAGGTTATATAATCACTTCTCAGGTTTATAGGGGGCAAAATGAACAGTATTTAGGAATTATTATATACAGAAAAATAAGGGTAATGGTTAGAATTAATCAACATTTTCATCCCAGGACTGATGTAGAGATTGAACATGAACACTTGAGCACTACGACTATTTGTTTTTTAAGTCCTTTGAAAAATAGTTGATACACAAATGAGTCACCACTTGTGCTTATATGTCATTCTGATAGGTAATTTGTCTTAAATTTGTGAGTTTTTTGGTTTTTAATGTATTTGGCTGTCAGGTCTTAGTTGCTACATGCAGGATCTTTTATCACAGTGCACGAACTCTCTGGCTGTAGCACCTGAGCTTAGTTGCTCTGTAGCATGTGGAATCCTAATTTCCCAACCAGTGCAAGGCAGCCTCTTAACCGCTGGACCACCAGTGAAGTCCCTGGGAGGTGTTTTTTTTAAACAGTGAATTGTAAGTAACACTGCGTTTTCTAATATTCATCTAACTTTATAGATTTCAAAAATATCACTGCATCCCATAGAAGATAATCATGTTGAAAAGATTCCAGTTCTAAGCCCAGAAGAGCTTGAAGCAATCAAGAACCCAGATTCTATAACAAATCAAATTGCAGTTTTGGAAGCCCAGTGTCATGAAATGAAACCAAATCTTGGCGCCATTGCAGATTATAAAAAGAAGGTACAAGTAAACAACTCGTGTAATGGTCAGAAAGTCTCTTTAGTCCTTAGCCTAAATTGTTAAGCCTTTATTTTATATAATTAGCAGTTTTAATTCTCATGTCAAATGTATAACGTTTTTCTCATATTCTTTTCGTAGGAAGAATTATATTTACAACGGGTAGCAGAATTGGACAAAATTACTAATGAAAGAGATAATTTTAGACAGGCATATGAAGATCTTCGAAAACAAAGACTTAATGAATTCATGGCAGGTTTTTACATAATAACAAATAAATTAAAGGAAAATTACCAAATGCTTACTTTGGGAGGTGATGCTGAGCTGGACCTTGTAGACAGCATGGATCCTTTCTCTGAAGGAATCACATTCAGGTTTGTAATGATGCCATATACCAAGTTTTGGATTATTCTGTTAACATCTCTGTACATATTCTCCAAACTTAGTATTCTTTAGGGGTGGGATGTGACAGTTAAGTCTACAGCATATTTTATTTGATAAATACTGGTTTGCCTACAGGCTTCCTGTGTAGCTCAGCTGGTAAAGAATCCACCTGCAACGCAGGAGGAGACCCTGATTCAACTCTTTGGTCAGCAAGTTCCCCTGGACAAGGGATAGGCTACCCACTCCAGTATTCATGGGAAACAGGAAGAATAGTAAGAATTACTTACTGATCTACTGTTTAAACCTTAAATTTTTGTTAGGTGTTCTTATGTGTTCATCCTCCAAAAATATTTTTATAAAATAACCCACCAAGAATTTATATTAATGAAAAAGCAAGTTAGGTATTTCCAAGGAAGGTGGTAGAAGCCAATTAAAGGAAACAAATCACAGAGTCTTAATTTAGCTTTCCAAGTAATTTAAGTGATGAGACTTTCTTAATTATTTCAGTGTTCGACCACCTAAAAAAAGTTGGAAGAAGATCTTCAATCTTTCAGGAGGAGAGAAAACACTTAGTTCATTGGCTTTAGTGTTTGCTCTTCATCACTATAAACCCACTCCCCTGTACTTCATGGATGAGATTGATGCAGCCCTTGATTTCAAAAATGTTTCTATTGTTGCATTTTACATATATGTAAGTAATCATTTAGAGCTTTTCATTGTGAAAATTATGTGTTCCCTAAACATTACACATGGAATTGTTTGGCTTCTTTTGAGCTTCTGCCATTCTCTATTCCCATGGTATTCACGGAGACCTCTTTATTTGAGCAAAATAGTTCCATTTTGGAAAAGTTAAATGTAAATGTAAATTAGTAGCAGAAACACAGGTACAACTTTTCTCTTTTCCCAGATCTTTTTTCTACTAGGCAACTATCCTTCCAAATACCTGAGTTCTTCTCTAACCCAGATACTATCATGAATTATCCATGTTGTCATTGTTCATATTAATTAGCAATGTTATGTTCAATTTATTGCCCAAGAAATATTTTAGGGAAGTAAAGTTAGATCTTTATTAGTCATACATTTACATATCTATGTGTAATTTTTCTAATTTATTCTGTTTTTTCTCTTTAGGAACAAACAAAAAATGCCCAGTTCATAATAATTTCTCTTCGAAATAATATGTTTGAGATTTCAGATAGACTTATTGGAATTTACAAGACATACAATATAACAAAAAGCGTTGCAGTAAACCCAAAAGAAATTGCATCTAAAGGACTTTGCTAAACTTGCTTAATCTGAAGATTTTTCATATCTTACCATAGATTCAACATATTGTATTTCTCTATGTAAAGGGTTATAAATTATATAAAATACCTATTCTTAAATTGTATCATATAGTTTCTATTTTATGCTGTTAATTAAGAGATGTTACAAGTTTAATAAAATATTCTCTATGCCTGTTTCTAAGAGATTGTAAGAATCTGACAGTTTTGTAAGTGGCAACTATGGAGAAAATAAGATGCCTGGACTATCAGATAACTTCCCCTTATGCAGAGTTAAAAGTATATTACTTTGATGAACAGTACAGTTGTAAACTAAACCATGTTAAACCAGTGATTCTGAATTGCAAGAATGAGAATTTTAATATTATACATTCTTAAACTCAGTGTGCTTGACTGTTTAAAACATTTGTGAAAGGGCCAGCAAATGTCTGAATAACTTGAGTGGGTATATATACCCACTATAGTTGCTTCAGAAAAAGAATGATTTAAGTGTATAAGGGTTAATTTCTTTAGTATAAATGGAAATTAGGATGCAGTACTGTTTGTCCATTAAGTTGTCAAAGGCTTTCTTGTTACTGTGTTACACTGCATTAACTCAAAAATATACTACTGGAAATAAGCTGGCAACCACTTCATTTTCAGAAAAATCCTGGTATTGAATCAGAAGTCTGGTCTAAGCTATTTGGTTTCTAGATAGAGAGCCTGAGGAATTAAAATTTAAAATTACCTTGTTATTCATAGTGCATTGTTTAGGTACTAAAACCCAACAAAGACAGTCTGTATCATAATCAGTAAGATGTAAATACATGAGCATGAACTTAAATAAAGTAAGATCTAAAATTCAAGTATGGTCATTCGTTTTAAGATTATACAAAGGAAAGGTAACTAGAAAAAAGTATCAGTATAATCAAAGTCTTTTCATTGGTGAGAACAGAGATGAATTTATTATTTTTTATGTTTTCATAACCAATAGAATAGTAAAGTGTAGTGCTTTTAAAAAGTTAAAGTAGATAATGCCCATAGCCCATATGAAAATTCCACATCAACCACTCCTGAGTTTCAGCACCTTATTAACCACTCAATGCAAAGATCCAAATGAGTTTATTACAATGTAAACTTTTGTTATACATAAAAACTTAGAAATGAAGATTCAAGATTATATACTTCAAATTTTACAATCTCACCCTCAAAAATACAAAAGGGAAGAGCATGTATGAGTTACTTGTATATTGGATTATTCATGCAGACTACATAAGGTTAAAAGTATTGTTTATTAAAAACTGGCAAGTTATAAAAAAAAATGAATGTCAAACCTAAAATGTTTCCATTTTTAGCTGTGATTCATAGACATGTTAGAAACCCTAGTAAAAATCTTGGTTTAAATTCTTTAAAGGTAACGCAACAGGTGAACTCTTAAAAAATACATATGGGTCTCTCATACTAAATATATGGCTTTGGCAATTTTGTATCTGTTTGCTAATATACAAAAAAGCAAGGATTAATACTTATTTCAGAAATGTGAGATTAAAATTATATGTATTCCAAAACATATGTGGCATTTTTGTGTTATAACTTTAATCAAGTCAGTGCAACTCCAGGCTTAAGTTGGTGTGTAGCTGTATACACATCTTACCTCCAAATGTTCTTTGCTCACACAACATTTAGTTGTGCTCTTCTGATCATGAACTGAGTACAGCCAGCCATCTTTAGACTTTTTCTCAGCAGATAAGGTCTTAAGAGTATTCTAGAACTGGTGCCTGATTACAGCCACCTCTGTAGGACCATGAGCATGCAGCTCCTAAACATGCTATCTACTTGGAATTTTGGGAAGTGAGCTTGTACTTAGGGTTGGATGGACAAAAGTGTCAATAAGTCCTACCAGGACCACAATTCAGTCCTTGTTAAAAAACGGAACTACATCAAAGGGATTTGACTTAGGTAGCTAGGCAGACTCCCCTTACAATTCAAGAAAGTAACATCAAATTATTGGTGCTTTGGCATTAGCGTCATGTGTGGATGTGAGAGTTGGACTATAAAGAAAGCTGAGCGCTGAAGAACTGATGCTTTTGAACTGTGTTGGAGAAGACTCTTGGGAGTCCCTTGGACTGCAAGGAGATCCAACCAGTCCATCCTAAAGATCCGTCCTGGGTGTTCATTGGAAGGACTGACGTTGAAACTGAAACTCCAGTACTTTGGCCACTTGATGCGAAGAGCTGACATTTGAAAAGACCCTGGTGCTGGGAAAGATTAAGGGCAGGAGGAGAAGGGGACAACAAAGGATGAGATGGTTGGATGGCATCACCAACTCAATGGACATGGGTTTGGGTGGACTCTGGGAATTGGTGATGGACAGGGAGGCCTGGTGTGCTGTGGTTCATGGGGTCGCAGAGTCGGACACAACTGAGCGACTGAACTGAACTGGCATTAGCATAAAAGACTTGAAAATTTTAAGACAATTTTAAAGACATACAGTTAACATGATGCCATCCAAACATAATGAGGGTGGGATGTATCAATATTTCCCAAGAACTGATTTTACTACAAAGACTACACAAAAGTCAAATATCAATACAATCCTAAAATAAATTTACATGAATCATAGGACAGTAAGTGCTAGGAAATGTTACTATTTTGTCCCTAACAACACTTAAGCAACAGTTTTATTAGTAATGAATATTACAGAAACTGTAGGCTCTTAAACACACTAATGTGTGGATCAGGTACATTTGATCAAACATATCTTTAACATCAGCAATCCCCTATCACTTTGACTTAGCTACTTGAATATAAAACCTCTTCTCACCATCTTTATTTGCCCATTCAAAAGTATTTTGACATCTTTTAATTAAAAACTATGTATACACAAATAACTGCAAAGCCAACCACTGCAGTACATAATGCTAAAACACTACTGGTATAAGAATGTTAAAACAGTCAACCTTACAAACCAATAAAAATGGGATAATGTATTAATACTTAAGTTATCACTAGAGTTTGTTCTGGTTTTCAGAAAATCAGACATTGTCTCATTTCTAACTTCTGATGACACATTTTCTATTCAACAGAAACATAAGAGGGATTATTCTGTTGCAATTCTAACAAACTTTAGCCTGCTATTTTATTTATCCAAGTTACCCCTATATTCCTCTATTTAGTGATGGTCATTAGCCTCTGCTGTATAGAATAAACCTTAAATAATCCAGATTAGAATGTTCAATGAGAAATTATTTTCCACATGAATTCCTTCAGTAAATATACAGTGTGACATAGTATATTCTTTAAATTATGCACATTCTTAGATAAACTTTGGTAAACAGAGAGAGAGACTTCAGAAAAACATATTGAAGTGATTTCATTTAAAAAGGTTATGATGTGTTGGTTAAAAAAGAGGATCAGCATCAGTATTACTGAAATTAGTGTAACTATAACAATGTTTAGAATCTTAAAAAATTCAACTTTTTCCTCTTTATCAGGCCAGGCACAGGGAATCCTTTTTGAAGAGATCTTCATTTCAGGAATAAGAAGTTTCTTAATTTGTCCAATTTCTGTTCTGCTCCAATCTTCTTTCAATACTTGGCTTACTCGAGGATAAATTTCAACAGGTTGGACGTTAGGAAGTGGTCTTTCTTTCAAGATGTGCACACGCTGGCGGACGTCGTCAACTTTTTCAAGAAATTTAAGTGGAGCCTCTTCTTGTAAAGATGTTGTCAGTGTCACTAATTCAAGCTGCTGCTCTCTTATTTCTTTCATTCTTTCAATTTGTGGAGTATATTCTTGATTAATCAGATTGCCAACATCACAAAGAGCTGTTAGGAAAATTTTTTTTTTCTGTTCTAATGTATCACTAAGCTCCTTAAAATACTGGAGAACAACTTCCTTATCACCTTGGACCATTTTCTCTGAATGAGATTTTTGTTCTTCTAGCTTCTCAATAAGACAAGTAAGATCTGTCCAGTGTGTGTCAGTTAACTGTTCAAGCAGTTTCTGAGGTGTGTCCTTTTCTTTCATATAGGCACTCTGAAGGTCGTCTATAGGATGACCGTGATGTTGACCTATGGTAAGGCAATGACCACAAACCAATTTTTTATCCAGGAGACAGTAAACATTTAAGGGCTGCCTATAATGCTCAGGGCAGGTGATGATATCCGGATGGTCTTCTTGCTGGTACTTTTCAATAATAGCCCTTAATGCAAAATTAACAGGTAAAGATTCAATACCACTTGGAGCAATTTCAATAATACTTCTGCAGTTAGGGCACTTGAGTGGAATGCGTAAAGGTCTCCATATATAAAAGTTACCAGTTGCCTGTAGCACATTTTCCAAACAATTTCTACAAAATGTATGAGAGCACGGTAGTACCCGAGGATCTTCAAAAATACTGTAGCAAATGGGACATGTTAATTCATCCTCAAAATTGTGCATTTCCTGTCGAGAGAAAAAAGTATTTTAATTCTACATATAACAAAGACATATTTGCATACATTATATAAAGTTTTAAGTGTTAACCTACAAACAATATATCATACTTGTCATTTACAAGAGGATATTTACTAAGATTTCAAAAATGATTTTCTATATAATTTAATTCCTAATACTGATTATTGATAACCTTTAAGAGGTCACTTTGGGGTGTTCTGTTGGAAGTCTACCTAATGACTATAAATAGTCTGAGCAACTTTTTACATTCTAAGATGCTAAAATCAAAACTATACACAAGTAATGAATAGACAGAACTAAATATTAAATAACAAGTTGATTCTTAGCAAAATTACATTCTTCAATTCATATTCCCAGTTGACTCAACCACAGTTTCTAAAGTAAGTTACTAAATTTCTAACTGTTCTATAAATTTCTCAGGTTCTTGCATTGGAATTCTAATGTATGTGCTTAAAGCCCTGAATCAGCACAGTGTAATATTCTAAAGTAATGTTAATTTGAAGATTCAGAAAGGGAAAACATTTCTGAATTAGTCCTGGCAATAAAGTTTGAAAGATGAAGTGTTGATAGTGGTAATTATGAATTACTGACCACTAGAGAAGGCAATGGCACCCCACTCCAGTACTCTTGCCTGGAAAATCCCATGGGTGGAGGAGCCTGGTGTGACGGGGGAGCCTGGTGGGCTGCCGTCTATGGGGTCGCACAGAGTCCGACACGATTGAAGTGACTTAGCAGCAGCAGCAACAGCAGCAGAGCATAGTGCTAAAGAATGCCATTAGTTATCTTTCCTTTAGGAAAGAAATCCAGCAACAGTTCAGAGATCCTCTCTGACACAAGTAACTTCACTTCTTTGCAAGCTATTACTGGTTATTTCCAACAAGCCTTCCAAGTGCCATTCTTGTAAAATCATCCTCTATAAAAACTGTTAGGAGTTTCAATAAACAACATCTACAAATAACTAACTGTACTTTTAATAAACATAAAAACCTCTTCAGTCTTTATAGCTCTATGCGCCCCCTCTTCACCATGTGCAAAACCAAACTCTTTCAAGCCTGAACTTGAGTCCCACCTCCTTCCCCAGATTTGGTCCCCTATTAATCTCACTGAACACTACACTTCTACTTTCTAGCTCTTAGATGGACTTTATTTAAAAGACTTGTGGGGATATTCCCTGGTGGCCCAGTGGTTAGGACTTGGTGCTTTCACTGCCAAGGCCCATGTTTGACACCTGGTTGGGGAACTAAGATCGTGCAAGGTGTGTGGCATAGCCAAAAAAACAATAATAAAGGATTTTGTAACATTTTTCTATACATTAGAATATATGCCTGCAGTAATATATGCACTGTGTCTAAGTGCAGAACCTGACACAACAGGCATTCACTCAACACTGGTTGAATAAACACTGCCCCTTAAGAGACCAATGCTGATAAAATGTCAGACCTTAGTTTTAGGGTTTTTATTTTAAAACAGCAAAATTTCTGCTTAGGAAAAGTTCTATCAAGTATACATCTGAAAACAGAAAACACACCATTCAGACTAACAGCATTAAGAACTACAATGAGCCAGGATGTGTGAGACTAATCAGCCTGAACTGTGAAGCATTCCAGAAAACAAAACTGGGCAACAGAACAGAAGGTGACATTCACTGCAGGTAAATTCAAGCGCCTACATGTTGGGAAGCCTTTATGATCATCTTGTACCTAACAGAGCTCTGAAATCGAAAAACCACCCAAGAAAAACAAAACATTTTTTCAGTTGAAGTGATGTCAGAATTCATAATGAAGAAATAAACAGAATAATATTTTGCAAAGGAATAAAATTTGAACAATGGACATATATTCAATTTAGATTTAATATTAGAGTTATTTAATGCAAGTATCAAAAAGTAACCCTAAAACTGAACACAGTATTTCCCTCCAAAGCTTCCCTCCAAATCCTATACTTGTTAAAAAGTTAGAAAACATTTTCCCTGGGAACCCATTTAAGGATCCCAAAAGTTCAACTTTTTTTAGAAGGATATTCAAAATAACCATATTGTAAAGAAAATATCATCTCTTGAACTTACACAAAATGTAAGCATTAGATATCCTGGTCTAATACAGCAAATATAGAACATCTACAACACTTTCTAGAACTAACGCAAAAAAAAGATGTCCTTTTCATCATAGGGCCTGGAATGTAAAAATTTTTAGACAAAGTCAAGAGATATCTGGAGTAACAGGCAAGTTTGGCCTTAGAGTACAAAATGAAGCAGGGCAAAGGCTAACAGTTTTGTCAGGAGACCATGTTGGTCATAGCAAACACCCTCTTCCAACAACCCAAGAGACAACTCTACACATGGACATCACTAAATGGGAAAAGCTCTACACAGTCAGCAAAAACAAGACCTGGAGCTCACTGGCTCAGATCATCAGCTGCTTTTTTGTAAAATTCAGGCTTAAATTGAAGAAAACCACTAGCCATTCAAGTATGACCTAAATTAAACTCCTTATGATTATACAGTGGAGGTGACGAATGTGTGTTAGTCACTGTTGTGTCCAACTCTGTGATCCCACAGACTGTAGCCCGCCAGGCTTCTCTGTTGATGGAATTCTCCAGGCAACAATACTGGAGTGGATTCCAATTCCCTTCACCAGAGGAACTTCCCAACCCAGGTCGAACCCTGGTCTCCTTCCTCACAGGCAGATTCTTTACCATTTGAGCTACAGCGTAGTCCCTGGAGGTGACGAAAAGATAGAATTAGATCTGGTAGACAGAGTGCCTAAAGAACTATGGATGGAAGTCACTGAAAAAGAAATGCAAAAAGGCAAAGTGGCTGCCTAAGGAGACTTTACAAATAGCTGAGGAAAGAAGAAAAGTGAAAGGTAAAGGAGAAAGGGAGCGATACACCCAACTGAATGCAGAGTGCCAGAGAAGAGCGAGGAGAGAAGGCGGCCTTTAAGAGAACAACGCAAAGAACAGAGGAAAACAATACAATGACAAAGACTGGAGATCTCTTCAAGAAAATGAGAGATATCAAAGAGAACATTTCATGCAAGGATAGACACAATAAAGGACAGAAATAGTATGGACTGAACAGAAGCAGAAAGATTAAGAAGAGATGGCACGAATACACAGAACTATACAAAAAATCCCTTAATGACCCAGATAACCACAATGATGTGGTGACTCACCTAGAGCCAGACATCTTTAGAGTGTGAAGTCAAGCGGGCCTCTAAGTGATGCTTTCTAAAAGCATCACTGCATCACTATAAAGAAAGCTAGTGGAGGTGTTGGAACCCCAGCTGAGCTACTTAAAATTCTAAAAAATAATGCTGTTAAAGTGCCACACTCAAAATGTCAGCAAATTTAGAAAACTCAGCAGTGGCCACAGGACTGGAAAAGGTCAGTTTTCATTCCAATCCCAAAGAAGGGCAATGCCAAAGAATGTTCGAACTACCATATGATTGTGTTCATTTCACATGCTAGCACAGTAATGCCCCAAAATCCTTCAAGCTAGGCTTCAACAGTACATGAACTGAGAACTTCCAGATGTACAGGCTGGGTTTAGAAAAGGCAGAGGAACCAGAGATCATTGTCAACATCCACTGGATAATAGAAAAAGCAAGAGAATTCCAGAAAAACATCTAATTCTGCTTCACGGACTATGCTAAAGCCTTTGACTTTGTAGATCACAACAAACTGGAAAATTCTTAGAGAGATGGGAATACCAGACCACCTTACCTGTCTCCTGAGAAACCTGTATGCAGGTCAAGAAGCAACAGTTAGAACCAGACATGGAACTGACTGGTTCCAAATTGGGAAAGGAGTATCTTCAGGCTATATATTGTCACCCTGCTTATTTAATTTATATGCAGAGTAAATCATGCAAAATGCCGGAATGGATGAAGCACAAGCTGAAATCAAGATTGCCAGGAGAAATATCAACAACTTCAGATATGCAGATCATACCATGGTAATGGCATAAAGTGAAGAGATACTATAAAGCCTCTTGATGAGGGTGAAAAAGAAGCATGAAAAAGCTGGCTTGGAACTCAACATTAACAAAACCAAGATCATGGCATCCGGTCAAACAGAAGGGGAAAACATGGAAGGAGTGACATATTTTATTTTCTTGGGCTCCAAAATCACTGTGGATGGGGACTGCAGCCATGAAATTGAAAGACACTTGTTCCTTGGAAGGAAAGTTATGACAAACCTACTGCAAGCATGCGTGCTCAGTCACGTCTGATTCTTTACGACCCCATGGACTGTAGCCCTCCTCTGTCCATGGGATTATCCAGGCAAGAATACTGGAGTAGGTTGCCATGCTCTCCTCCAGGGGATCTTCCCGACCCAGGGATCAAATCCAAGTCTTCTGCACTGGCAGGTAGATTCTTTACCACTGAGCCACCTGGGAAGCTCAAGACAACCCTAGACCGCATATTATAAAGCAGAGACATCACTTTACCAACAAAGGTCTATACAGTCAAAGCTATGGTTTTTTCAGTAGTCATGTATGGATATGAGAATTGGACCATAAAGAAGGCTGAGTGCTGAAGAATGGATGCTTTCAAATCATGGTGCTGGAGAAGATTCTTGACAGTCCCTTGAATTACAAGGAGATCAAGCCCATCAATCCTAAAGGATATCAACCCTGAATACTCATCGGAAGGATTGATTCTGAAACTGAAGCTCTAATACTTTGGCCACCTGAAGCGAAGAGCCAACTCATTGGAAAAGACCCTGATGCTGGGAAAGACTGAAGGCAAAAGAAAAAGGGGTCGAAAGAGGATGAGATGGTTAGATAACAATACCAACTCAAAAGACATGAATTTGAGCAAACTCCAGGAGATAGTGGAAGACAGAGGAGGAGCCTGGCGTGCTACAGTCCATGGGGTCGCAGAGAGTCAGACATGACTTAGTGACTGAACAACTAATAGCATATATTTTTAATAAAATTTAATCAGAAATGTGTAGATAAAGATACAGAAATCAAATCTACTCTCAGATTACCTTCTTCTAGCTGTTATGAAAAACTGATTTTAGCCAACACATTCATGAGAAGTGAAGACTGGCTAACAGAAGTAAGCCTGATTGAAAATAACTATTAATATGCAAGGTCAGGAACTTCCTAACTCTGGGTGCTGCCTGAGAAACAGAAGATTAAAGTGGCTATCATGCTTAGGAGCTAGTTCTTCCAGAAACTAGTATGAAATTTTATGTACCAGAAATTTTCCATAACCAGCCTAGACTCTTGATGGGGGGAAAAGGAGCAAAAAACTTTTCCAATAAGTATTTTCTGGGTTGAGTATCTTGGATTTAGCTATGTTGTGTGTAACAACAACACTGGAAACTAGAAGACAATGAAGCAATTCTTTAATAGGAAAACATGGCTTCCAACCTAAAATTCTACACCCAGAAAAAGTAAATTTTGAAAGTAGTCTAAAGATAGTTTGACACAAGAGGTCTCAAAACCCACTACCTGGGTTTTGAAACACCCACTACTTGCCATTTCTTAAAAAAAAAAAAACTACTGCAGGAAGACAAGAAAAATAAGAATTCTCACCAGGGTAACTCTGAAATGGAATCCTGGACAACTGTGCAGCAAGCCTAGAGAAAAAGTCTAGAGGAAGAAGACAGAAATCCAGAAGAAATGTCTTTAAGTAAATTAATGGAACAGACAATATTTCATGTGTCTGAACATACTGAGAGGTAATGAGAAAACTAAATGTAGGAGAAAATGATGGAATCATGAAAAGACAAAATATTACAGCACACTATATAACTCAGTTGTCCCATTAATCATAACATTATAAATATTAATACTGATTTTACCAAAAAGTATGACTGTTATGGATTGAATGTGTCTCCTGAAAATTCATATGTTAAAATCCTAACCCTTAATGTGATAGTATAAATGAGGCAGAGGTAATTAGGTCTTGAGAGTTGAGCCCTCATGAATGAGATGAGCCCCTTAAAGGAAGAGATATAGAGCTTGCTCCCTCTCTTTCTCTGCTCTCTGCCATGTGAAAGCACAGCAGGAAGATGGCCATCTGCAAACCAGGAAGAGAGCTTTGGCCAGAACCTGACTGTGCCAGCATCCTGATCCTGGACTTCCTAGCCTACAAAACTGCAAGAAATCAATGATTGTTGTTTAAGAAATCAATGATTGTTGTTTAAGGTAGGTTTGTTATAACAGCTCAAATTAAGAAAATGAAAAAGTTATATTGGGGGGAGGAAACAGGGAAGGAAACAGTGTTTAAGAACTTATCTTAATCTTCCCTTATAAGAAGTCAATACATACCTAAAAATGAAAAATCAAGAAATCACATCAAAAGCCAATTATTTAGAAATACAGAAGCAATTCCAAAAGAAATATTTAAATGGAATGAAATAATTGCTTCTGGAGAGCAGGAATCAAGACTCGGGAACATGAGGGCAGGAGGCTGCTGCTTTCCATTATAAACCTAAATTCTCTTTTACTTTCAACAAATTAACAGGTAATTTAAAATATTAAAATTTTAAAGAAATAAAGACAATCCCACATGCATCTAGTCAGAAAATACACTCTAAAAAAAGGAAAATAAAAACATAATGATCTCAAAATTCTCTGGGAGACTATAATTTCTAAAGATGGCCACAAAAGTTATTTCTCAGGTATGTTATTCTGAGATGTGACTTTGCTGGTATTCTCTCAAGAGATGAAATCTATTCTCCCCTCAAAAAGATCTGGGCAAGACATGTGACTGCTCTGACCAACAGGATACAGTACTAGTGACACGATGACAGTTCTGGATATAACCCTTAGGGAGCCTAGCAGATTGCTGCCTCTTTGCTATGTAAAAATTCTATCCTGCTCTGCTGATGAGGCCAAGTGGAGGAGCAGCAAGGTGCCAGACCCGTGAGTGAAAAAGTCATCTTGGACATCAGGCATCCAACCTTCTATTTGTTACACAGCAGTAGATAAACAGAACACCTCCAAAGCAACTAGAAATGATAAAAGACAATGTAGCAGTCAATACCCACAGGGGTCAGGAAGAAAAAGGATATGACCTCAGAATTCTCTACCCAGCCAAGATACAATTTATTCATTCATTAATAAACTAAACAAGTAATATAAAAAGGATTCATCTTTTTTAAAAAGGGGAAAAAACAGAAAATGAACCTAGGAAAAGCAAAAGAAAAGAACAATTCTAACTCGTGAATAAAACTGTGAATTAGAAAACAGAAAACTGTAAGAATTGATAAACCCGAGGCCTGGCTCTTTAAATAAACAAACCTTTAGCTATCTATGACAGGAAGCCTCCAAGACAGACCTCTACCTCCCAGTTGTCACATCCTTTTGTAATTCCCTTCTCTTGAGTGTGGCTGGACTTAGTGACTCCCTTTTAACAAACAATACAGCAGATGTAACTTTAAGATTTTGTAATACCAGCCTTCAGTCTGGAATGCTCTGGCTCTCTCCAGCTCTCTTATATCACTCTCACCAAGGGAAGTAAGATGCCACGTTGCAAGCAGACCAAGGTCCACCGCTGTGGCAAGAAACTAAGACCCTTAGTCTAACAACCCCCAAGAACATGAAGACTGAAGCAACTACATAATGAGCAGATACTTCAGGTCCAGTAAAATCTGGCAATGACTGCAACATCACGAGAGACCATGGGCCAGAAGTGGACAGCTAAACTGCTCCGAGATTCCTGACCCAAGGGAACTGTTTTAATTTTTGTTTTAAGCTGCTAAAATGTGGGATTGGTTATGCAGCAATAAGGGGCTTCCCTGGTGGCTCAGATGGTAAAGAATCTGCCTGCAGTGCAGGACACCGGGGTTCGATCCGTGGGTAGGGAAGATGTCCTGGAGTAGGAAATGGCAACCCATTCTAGTATTCTTGCCTGGAGAATCTCAAGGACAGATGAGCCTGGCAGGCTACTGTCCATTGAGTCGAAAAACAATTGGACATGACTGAGCGACTAAGCGTGCAATGCAACGCAAACAAGAGGGTTAAGAAAGAAACAACAAATGTACTAAGTTTAGCATTAAAAAAAGGAAATAAGCCAAAAATGGGAAAAGCCAAAATTATAGAGAATAGCTATTTGAAAGTCTACAAGAAATTAACTATTCTCTACTGTCAGTTCCAATACCAAAATTGACCAGAGAAGATAAAGAAAACCATGAGAGAAATTCACAAGCTGGGAAAGTGCTACTCTGGGGGAAAAAAAGGCTCTGGAAAAAAAAAAGGTGGGAAAGGGAGAAAGCTTCTCTGGTGGGTTCATCCAAGTGGTTAAGAAACAATTACTTGTACTACTGCTGGAGAATACAAGATGGCAAGTTTGCAAACTGTTTTGAGGATAGTATATAACACAATTGCAAAACCTAACAAAGATAATTCAAAACTAAAAATAGAACAATTACAAAAATGGATACTAATGTAAAATCCTGAACACAATATTAGCAAAAACAAATCCTGATCACATTAAAAGAATATAGTACAGAACCAAATACAGTTCTTTCTGGAAATGTAAAGTTAACTCAGTAACAGAAAATTACTCAATTAGGTCAGTGGAGAAAAAAATGTATGATCACGTTAGACATGAAAAATGCACAGAATATAAAAGCCAATAAGCACTGTCTACAAAGACATAATAAAATGGTGGTTGTCAGGGGCTAGAGGGAGGAGAGTTGGAGAGTTATCATTTAATGAGTGCAGCTTCACTTTGGGAAGATGAAAATGTTCTGCAGACAGATAGTGATGGCTGCACAACAATGTGAAATGTACTTAATGCCACTGACTATACACTTAAAAATGGTTAAAATGGTAAATTATATGTAAGTTTTAAAAAAATTAAAAAAAATTTAAAAATGTTTAAGTGTCTTGCCTATTATCCAGCCAGGCTCACCCCTGCCAAAGTAATTTTTAAATCAATTTCTATTATTCTATAATTTTAAAAAGCAAAAAAAATGACCCGTGTAAAATGTTATTTTCCTCCAGCGGGGACTAAGAGACAAAAGACAAACTGATAACTTAGTTCAAGATTTCCTGCTTCCCTTTTAAAAGTCACCAAGAAATATGAATATAAAAAAGAAATCTTTTCAGAAATAAACCTGAAGCTAAATCATTTACTTATAAATTATTTCTCAGATTTCTTGTGCTTAAGTGTAAAAACAAACACATTATTGAACTTCTAAAGTTTTCATGCAGTCTTTCTCCAGCAAGTTGATTTTCTATGGAGTCTCCACAGTGTCTAACCAGCTTATTATGTATGGTCAGCACTGACAGCAGATGATGGAGAACTGGGCATACCAAAAATATCATTCTCCTGTGTAAACTATTTTTTAAAAGCCTTAATTCCCTAATGCATTATTGTCTTTCATCTCTAAATATGAATGGTTATAAAACATTCATTACAGTTTACCACCTCTGAAGAGAAATCTGCTACATTATAGAGTTATATGACTTGCTCTAGTACTTAAGACAGTGAGTCAGCTGTAAGTCTGGGAAAATTCAAGAAGTGCCACCACCCAGTCTGGGTCTCACATCTTTGTGGCCCTGATTTTAAAAAAAAGAATAAATGTACAAAAATAATGAAGGCTCACCTAACTCAAAACAAACAAAAAAAATTCTATGGTCAGATCTGATTTTAACTCTGCCCATTTGTATGTTTTCCTGCATTTTGACATCAACCCGTTCCCTCAAACTAAAAAAAGACCAGGCTCCTCTGTCCACAGAATTCTCCAAGCAAGAATCCTGGAATGGGTAGCCATTCCCTTCTTCAAGAGATCTTCCCGATCCAGGGATCAAACCCAGGTCTCCTGCATTATAAGCAGATTCTTCACCATTTAAGCCACTAGGGGAAGCCCATTAATGCAATTTAACAAGGAACTGATATGAGGAGTTAAGATTTTCTTTGCCTTTTTAAAAAATATTTTTCAAAGTGAAAATACACATTTGGTGGGGAAAAAAGCAACGTTAAAACTAACATCAACTAAGATCAAAATTTCATCTTGCCAGAGTAGCTAAACTATGGGCCCTTACTTTAAGGGATAGCTATTGTTATTGTTGTTTAGTCACTAAATTGTGTCCAACTCCTTTGCCACCCCAGGGACTGTAGCCTGCCAGGCTTCTCTGTCCACGCGATTTGCCAGGCAAGAATACTGGAACAGGTTGCAACTTCCTTCTCCAGGGGATCTTCCTGACTCAAGGATTGAACAGTGTCTCCTACATTACAGGCAGATTTCTCTCTTTTTTCTCCACCTCCCCCCACCCACCCAACCACCGCCCCGCCCCCCGCCCCCACTGCTGAGCCATCAGGGAAGCCCCGAATGATAGCTACTTGGTGATTAAAAAGAAATGCAGTGGGGGAAAGAGAGGATGAAGAGGGAGTGTGTATGTGTATTTATACACATACTTACGGCTCATTCACACTGTTATATGGCAGAAACCAACACAACATTATAAAGCAATTATGCTCCAATTAAAAATGAAAATAAATAAAAAAGGAATGCAGGGCCTTCCCTGACAGTCCAGGGATTAAGACTTTGCTTTCCAATACAGGGGATGCTGGTTTCGATCCTTGGTCCAGGAGCTAAGATCCCACATGCACTGAAGCCAAAACCCAAAACGTAAGACAGAAGCAATATTATAACAAATTCAATCAAGAGTTTATAAAAAAGGTCCACACTGAAAAAAAACCTTAAAAAAAAAAAAAGGAATGCAGCAACGATATGTAAATGCATGGTAAAAAGGTACCCCAACAACTTAATAAATTCAACTTGCAGATCTCTAAGTGTTAAACGTGTGTGTCTGTATTAAGATGCACATATTCTTGTAAAATTTCCAGTAGCAGGGTAAACAAGAGTTAACAGTGACTAACTTTAAGGTACAGGTCAGATAAGAGAGTTGTTTACTTTTCATTTCAAGATCCTTCTACATGGTTTGAATTTTACATACCACCAACATACACTCTTTTTTAAAGAAAAGATTCAAAAATTTAAATCACCTTACAGTTTAAAAATTTACTGAAAATCTCTTTGGTATTCACTTAATCTCCCAGAACTTACCACTTAGTTGACTTTCTGGTTTGGAGACTGAATATATATCTTCTTTAACTTTTTCGGATTCTTTTATCCTTATTCTGAAATAAAATTATTTTATCTTAATGTTCTAGATTCAAATTCTCAAAAAAACGTTAAGTACATGATAGGAAATATAACTATCTTTGATACTTACCTTCCCTGAGCCTCATTGTGTGTGTGTGTGTTTTAAAGTAGTGACAAATATCAATAGCTGTGGAGTAGCAGGAGAGGTATTACTGTAACCTGAAAATCCCAACAAATCTGTGACCAAATAAACTGTCACAAAGGCCCTCTTTTTATAGCGTCAAGTGTCTAGAAAACATTAGCTAACAATGGTGATGACGGTGTAAACCTTCATGGTCCTGTTGGACTGCTGAGAGTTAAATGCAAGGCAAGAAGCACTCATAGGAATGAAAGGTTATGCCAGTTAAAGATCACAAGTCTTGATTTCAGTTATTCCCATCAGTACGTCTGTTAATCTCTCAGTTCTGCCACGTAAATGTTGAGAATCCCTGGAGGTGTTTTACCTAGGGCCTCTCACAACTGCCGTTTCACATCTGTAAGATGGGTGTAACTACACCTACCCTGTTAATTCCGGTGAGAACGTCTGCCAGAGAAGGGGCTCGAACACCAGGGCCCTTCACCTTCACTTTCTAGAAGGTTTCAGACAAATCCTTCCGGGCCTCTCCCCCAACGCGCCCCGCGGTCCTCCATCCACTCCGACCCCCGAGTGGTCTCACCCAGCTCGGCGGAGTACGGCCCCTTTCCCCACCCCACCACAGAGGGCCTTCTCTCTCGCGGAAATGCAGCTCCATCCTGGCGGGAGGGAAAACAAGGTCCCCCCAACTCTTCACCTAGGACAACAGGGAAGAGACGCAGGACCCAAGCCAGCCCTCGGAATTACCAAGCCTCAAACACACACAGTACACCAGCCTGGGCTACAAGCAAAGAGGAAGGACCCAGAGCCGCCTTTTCTGACAGAAGAAATGTTCCTTAAACTCACCGTGAGGACGGGAAACCAGGCAACTCCACCAGCAGCAACAGAGTGGCACAGCCTCCGGACGGATGCTAAGGGCTGCTTGGCGTCCCCGCCCTCCTCTGCCCTGAGGCCTTCAGGTGCTCAGAAGAGGCGGAGCTCGGGCGCCTCACGACGCAGGCGCAGTCTCCCGGCAACCTTCAACTGCGTAGCCTCAGCCAATGAGAAAGAGCGCGGGGCCGCGGTTCGAAAGTAAACTGCCCACAGTTGGGGCTGAAGTCCGGGCACGGTCGCTAGGGCTCGGCTCGAGGCCGGCGGCGAGCTTTCTGCGCCTGCGCACTAGGAGGGGGGGTGCAGCTCTGGCGTTGCTGAGGCGCGCCGTAGGCTTTGCTTCAGCTGGCTGGGGCGCTTCTGGCTGCCGTGAGTCTGACCTGGAGTCCCTGTTGGGGCTTCTGGATGGCGTCCCGGGAGAGGCGGGGCCTGGCGGAGGCCTATGATTTCTACAAAAGATTCGTAGAACTACTTCTATTTTTTATTTTAACGTGGAGCCAAGTCGGCATGTCCTAATTCTAGACTTTAAAGCGCAGCGTCTTCCGTTGTGACTTCATTGGTTCCCAGCACCCTGAGGCGTCCTGAGCGCACAAGCACCCCAGTGAGCGAGCGCCATCCTCGCCTGAGCCCGTCTTTGCTTTTGTTTACAGCGTCTGGAGAGAAACCCATCAGAATACTTGTTTCCGCGTAGGAGAGGGCTTCTGATGACTGAGAATTCTCTTGTACTTAAAGAGAACTAACTCTGAGGGGTAGGGGGACCTTAAGACTCATTTAGGACCATTTCCCTCCATATCGCCCTACTACTACTGCTTCTCTGCGTCTCGCCTCCGCCGCGTCTCCACGATACGAAATTGTTGTCTGGAGATGACTATTGCACAGAATTCCTGATTTCCAATTTAATTTCTCCGCCAAATTACTATTTCACGTTCGTAACCCCTAGAATTACAAAACAAACAGTTCAGTCCTTTCTCTTAAGAAACTATCCAGCTATATCTCAAGATACACTCTCATCACACTACCCTCTAAAATGTAGTTAGAAGTTATTTACTGTAGTAAATAAAGATGTGGACATCAGTATACTGTGTATTGCTAGTACTTTCAGATCTTAGGCTCTTTTACAGTAAATTACAAAAAAATATTAAACAAAATTTAGTATCAGTGAGTCCTGAGTCAATCTCAGATGTCTTCACCAGTTTAACTACTGAAAGGGTTACTTACATTGTGTGAATTCCAGTGCTATCCAAGCTATCCGCTGTTACACGGTGACATATATCCATTTATAGAGTATATCATGAGAAACGCTGGACTGGAAGAAACACAAGCTGGAATCAAGATTGCCGGGAGAAATATCAATAACCTCAGATATGCAGGTAACACCACCCTTATGGCAGAAAGTGAAGAGGAACTAAAAAGCCTCTTGATGAAAGTGAAAGAGGAGAGTGAAAAAGTTGGCTTAAAGCTCAACATTCAGAAAATGAAGATCATGACATCTGGT
>NW_011494707.1:1423550-1424113 GCF_000754665.1 Bison bison bison | reverse complement strand
TGGTCCCATCACTTCATGGGAAATAGTTGGGGAAACAGTGGAAACAGTGTCAGACTTTATTTTGGGGGGCTCCAAAATCACTGCAGATGGTGACTGCAGCCATGAAATTAAAAGACGTTTACTCCTTGGAACGAAAGTTATGACCAACTTAGATAGCATATTGAAAAGCAGAGACATTACTTTGCCAATAAAGGACCGTCTAGTCAAGGCTATGGTTTTTCCTGTGGTCATGTATGGATGTGAGAGTTGGACTGTGAAGAAGGCTGAGCACTGAAGAATTGATGCTTTTGAACTGTGGTGTTGGAGAAGACTCTTGAGAGTCCTTGGACTGCAAGGAGATCCAACCAGTCCATTCTAAAGGAGATCAGCCCTGGGATTTCTTTGGAAGGAATGATGCTAAAGCTGAAACTGCAGTACTTTGGCCACCTCATGCGAAGAGTTGACTCATTGGAAAAGACTCTGATGCTGGGAGGGATTAGGGGCAGGAGGAGAAGGGGACGACAGAGGATGAGAAGGCTGGGTGGCATCACTGACTTGATGGACATGAGTCTAAGTGAAACTCC
>NW_011494707.1:1418389-1423297 GCF_000754665.1 Bison bison bison | reverse complement strand
CATTGGAGAAGGAAATGGCAACCCACTCTAGTGTTCTTGCCTGGAGAATCCCAGGGACGGGGAAGCCTGGTGGGCTGCTGTCTATGGGGTCACACAGAGTCGGACACGACTGAAGCTACTTAGCAGCAGCAGCATGCACATAGTTGAATTTTCTCTTTCAACGTTGGAATCATTCTGATACACAGTTTTTAACTTGCTGTTGAAACAATATGTTGTGAATATTTTTCCATGGCAATAAATATAACATACTTCTATAAAACTATTCTCTTTTTTGAAAAAAAAAAGTGTAAGGGTGATGTTAACAATGGACTTTGGGTGATAATGATGTGTCCATGTAAATCCATCACTTGTAACAAATCTACCACTCTAGTAGAGGATGTTGATAATGGGGGAGACTATGCATGGCATGGGGCAGGAAATAATATATGGGATATCTCTACCTGCCCTTTGATTTTGCTGTGAACCTAAAATTGCTCTTAAAAAAAAAAATAGTCTTTTTCTAAATTTAAAGTGTAATTGCCTCTAGAATGAATGAATATGGCTGACTAATGCTTTAAGCTCTAATTTTTTTCCACTTATGTTTTCCCCCTTCCCTTCCTTACCTAAAGAATTATGTATGTAGCAAGAAATCAGAAGTAATCTCTCCCTAGACTTATCTGGCTTTTGTTTTCCAAAAGCCTCAATCCACTGAGGTAAATAACATTTGACAGAGAGGCTGAATGTTTGGGAGAAGTAAAAAGAAGCCCCCAAATAAAGATTAATCTGGTCCTAGTGGAAGGAAGCTATGACGCCTAAAAGGAAGGGCTATTTCTGTTTCTACAAGGAGACTGGCTTAGAGGCCCATGGATTCCCAACTTGACCAAAGACTTCTATAACCAGCATGATCAGAGAGATACAAGAGCCTACAAAAACAGTGGCAGCCTCAGCATCACAGTCCACTTGATATACTGGGGTTTGTGGACTGTGATCCATGCATGCTACAGAAGACAATGTTTGCCTGGAAAGGATGGACAGAAAGATAACTCTCAGATGCAGAAGTACATGCTCAAAATCCATAAGCTTAAAAATCTGAGGTGCTTAGGACATGGAAGCAACCTGGATGTCCATCAACAGATGAAGGGATACAGAAATTGTGGTACATGTATACAATAGAGTATTACTCAGCTATAAAAAAAGAATACATTTGTGTCAGTCCTAATGAGGCGGATGGACCTAGAGCCTATTATACAAGGTGAAGTAAGTCAGAGAAAGATAAATGTTATATATCAATGCATACATATGGAATTAGAAAGATGGTACTGATGAACCTGTTTGCAGGGCAGCAGTTGAGACAGACATAGAGAAGAGACTTGTGGACACAGTGGGGGAAGTGGGGATGGAACAGACTGAGAGAGTAGCGTGGAAACCTATACATTACCATGTGTAAAGCAGATGGCAAGTGGGAATTTGCTGTGTGACACAGGAAGCTCAACCCAGTGCTCTGGACAATCTAGAGGGGTGGGATGGGGAGGGAAATGGGAGGGAGGTTCAGGAGGGGGGGGACATATTATACCTTTGGTTGATTCATGTTGATGTGTGGCAGAAACCAACACAATATTATAAAGCAATTATCCTCCAACTAAAAAAGGTTTAAATCTGAGGTGATAAAGTGCTCAGCTACCCCCAAAAATGGTGGGGAGGGAGAAAATTCAGCTGCTTTGGGTCTATGCTTATATACTTGCAACAATCTCCTTTTGATAGAATATAGGGAAAGGATAAAAGATGAGAAATGTTTTGCAGTTATTAACAGGTGACACAAAGAGGAGGCAATAAAGCATGAATTTTATGACAAACTTTGGTGCTCAGGTCAGACTCCTGACTTAGATATTCTCTGTCTCAAGAAACAAAACAGGAGGCCTCAGTCACAGGAAGGTGCCCTGTAAGCAAGCTAAACACATTCTGATTTGGGGTTTCAATAGCTACCAAGTTTAAATACCCCTCTTCTGTCTCCCAGCACGTTGACCTCATGGAATTATATAGTATAGAGAATGTGAGGTTTTCCAAATTATAAGGCACCTGTGGTTGTTCATATCTAGGACATCAAAGAAAGCACAGCCACAACCGGTGCCATGATTACAGTGGTGGTGAATCAAGGGCGATGAACCAAGAGAACTTACCTAACAGTTTTGAGGTCATTTTATCTGGGAATAAAAAAGCATTCAAGGGGCTTCCCTGGTGGTCCAGTGGTTAAGAATTCACCTTCCAATGCAGGGGACAAGGTTTGGGAAGATCCCACAGGCCTCAGGGCAACTAAGTCCATGTGCCACAACTACTGAAGCCCACATGCCTAGACCTTGCTCTGCAATAAGAGAAGCAAGCACAATGAGAAGCCCACGTACACTGACTAAAGAGTAGCTCCCGCATGCTGCAACTAGAGAAAGCCCGTGTGCAGTAACAAAGACCCAGCGCAAGCAAAAAAAAAATTTTTTTAATGTAGTTCCATTTTTTAAAAATGTCCTGACTAGAGACAGCGACTGAGGTAATGGGAGTGTGGGGGTGGGGGAAGCAGAAAGGAAGCAATTCAGAAATGGCCAACCTTGTACCTTCCCCAGGAGTCAGCAACCCTCTTGTAGCAGGTCTTACTTCCTTACCTGAGGGGGAGGCAGTACCTGTGGCTTCAGCAAAGTTAGAAGCTTAGACAGTGGGACTAATTTCTGAAATGAGACTGTATTCTGCAATTTAAAGAAGCCTCAGGACTTTGCTGTGTTCCCCAACAGTGACCAAAGAAATCAGGTCTCCTGTCATTGTTATCCAGGATCAAGGGAAGAACTTTCTGCATGAAGTATATTACAAAGGAACCATGGAAGAACAGAATTAAAGATGCTATGGAGTTGATATGTCCTTGTCAAAATTACCAGTTGTATTGTGTTGAAAACAAAAGTCCCAACCTCTACCACCTGTCAATGAACAGTGGGAGATCTATTATTCTTAAACAAGAAGATGTTTGTTATAGTGAGACAATGTTGGCAGAGATGGGGCCCAGCTCGTGACGGCTTCAGCAGACGGCCACTGTTCAGCACTGCCCCCGTCGTTTCACAGACCCTCTCCGCTGACTCCCCTCCCAATGGAGCAAAACAATCTATTCACGTTCCTGTGTAGCTTAGACATTTCTTATTAGATAAGCTCCTGACTTCCCTACTCACAGAGTCAAGTTATTTTCCTAAAACGAATAATAAAACATTCTTTCTCTACAAGAGATTCTGGCATTGAAGAGACTCTATACTTTTCATTCTGCACCCATTTGATAGCAACCAAAATGAGTTGTGCGTTTATAATCTGCTGTGTGCATTTAGAATGATAATCTTTTCAACAAAAATTTTGTAGCGTTCAAAACCACAAAACTCACATGGATGGTGAGGATTCTGCTTAACTACCGTTCAATACTTCTGGCTCCTAGTGGTTATTAGGCAGTTATAAGTTTCATATTCACTCACAACTTCTGAATTCTTATTCACAAAGTTTACTCAGTTCAGTTGTAGCACGGACAAAAGTAGGTAGTGCCAGGTCAGTGGCCAGGTTACCAACAATAATTTATTTGGTGACATTTCCAACAAGACAAGGATCTGTGTTTCATAAAACTGGGAAGCTTTCTCTGACTTAAAATTATTCAGCTGAAGAATGTTCCACTAAGTAAGTCAGAAATGGCTAATGGGGTTATCTTTACAAGTCTAGTGATCCTAGATTATGAAGAATTATTTGCAATTAACAAGATAGTTATCACAGGCAAAAACATAACCTACTGAAACAATTCCTAGTTCTGATTGCAATATTCCAAAATATTTCAAATTTTCTCAAACATTATTATAACTTTATTTTCAAAATATTTCCTCAGCAAATATTTTTCACTTTACTTTTTTACATACTTATTGACTCTATTCCCCACAATTTACATTTCATACCTGTGGCTCACTTATTTTGCAACTGGAAGTTTGTAACTCATACATCCCTCTCACCTATTTCTTTTCTCTTCCCTGTCCCTCTCACCTCTACCTATTTGTTCTCTGTTTCTTTTTTATTATGCTTGTTCACTTGTTTGGTTTTTTAGGTTCCACATGTAAGTGAAGTCATACAGCAGTTGTCATTCTCTGACTTATTTCACTTAGCATAGTATCCTCTAGTTTCAACCATGTTTTTGCAAATGCTAAAATTCCATTCTTTTCTATAACTGAGTGTACATGGCATGTGTGCCATATTTTCCTCATCCATTCATCTATTGATAGGCACTTAGATTACCTGCATGTGCCATATTTTCCTCATCCATTCATCTATTGATAGGCACTTAGATTACCTGCATGTCTTGACCATTGTAATACTACTGCAATCAACATAGGGGTGCTTTCATTTTCTACTGATAATACCCAGGACTGGAACTGCTGGATCATATGGTAGTTCTCTTTTTAATTTTTTGAAGATTCCCCATACTTTTTTCCATAGAGGCTGCACAATTCACATTCCTACCAACAGAGCACAAGAGTTCCCTTTTCTCGGTGTCCTTGCCAATACTTGTTATTTGTTATCTTTTTTTATCATAGCTATTCTGACAAGTGTGAGGGTGGTATCTCATTTTTTTTGATTTGCATTTCTCTGATGATTAGTGATGTTGAGCATCTTTTCCTGTTGGCCACCTGTATGTCTTCTCTGGAATAAAATGTTTAAATAAATTCTCCACCCATTTTTTAAATCAAGTTTTTTATTTTCAACATTGAGTTGTGTGAGTTCTTTGTATATTTTAGATATATCCATACTGATAAAAATGAATACCTGAATAATTAAATAAATAGGAGAGAAGCAATAGCTCTTCAATACAGGAGAATTCTAATTCATAAATGGAGAAGAAATAATGGAAACAGAAAATCGTCCTTTGGCAAA